>NC_091118.1:140416740-140421740 GCF_040183065.1 Periplaneta americana
ATATACTTAATGGCGGTGTGATGTAGATATTTATATTTATTTCAGTATTGGCTCGAGAGAGTGTAAAAATTACAGTTCCTAAGGAAAGACCAAAAGGTATTACTTACTGATAAAATAAGAGGCCTATAAAATTTTGTAGTCTCCCGATCATTTCAGCAAGTTCTCTTAGCAGGATAAAATGATTTTACTCTGTACATTTCAAGCTCTACATGCAGCAGCTATACCAAGATGCTATGTCTATTGTTCGAAAGCATAGCAAAGCTGACATTTCTTAACTTTCACCTACAATCCACAATGACCTGAAATAGATATTGCTTTACTCCCACATGAAAAATCCACTGATCGACCTGACGCTGTTACTTGCGTTTTCGCGTTGAAACTGAAAAATTAAGGTAGATACGGTCAATAAAAAGTATTTGGCATAAAAAAAAACATTCAGAAGGAGTATGTTTCATTATTATGGAAGCAAATAACTTTCAAAATGTCTGGTATTCTTCACTCAAAAATAAATCTGGAAAATTTTTATTTTAACGTGTAATGAACTTAGTTTGCAGCATTTGCTGCACTAGTAGAATATAATATAATATAATATAATATAATATAATATAATATAATATAATATAATATAATATAATATGAGTACAATACAATACAATACATCATATCATATATCATATCATATAATATCATATCATATCATATCATATCATATATCATATCATATCATATCATATCATATCATATCATATCATATCATATCATATCATATCATATCATATCATATCATATCATATCATATCATATCATATCATATATCATATCATATCATATCATATCATATACCTCTGATTGAAGCTCTGCCTGATATGTACAGACCCTGGAACAAAATTTGGGCCACCTGAATTTTCCAAGTTCCAGTTACAACATACCTGCGCATGCTCAGTAAGCACTGTTTCTGGGTCTATACATCTATGATCAGGCAGTAGGCATACATCTCACTTGAGAAAGAAAAATTTGTTTGTATGCATCTGAAGTCTGATTAATGTAACATGTAGCTAATCAGTGATGTATGCAATGGAGGGGAAAAGGAACTGGCGACCCTAACACATTATCTCCTGGTCTAGTTGCCTCATAAGTGGTGCCTTATTTATATCAATTGTGAGATTTAGACCTTTCTCGGGACAGTACACTAATCGTCATCAACATATATATATATATATATATATATATATATATATATATATATATATATATATATATATATATATACTGTATATGTGTGTGTGTATTCAACCAACTTTAATTACTTCGCATCGGCGCTTAAATTAACATTTAATTTTAAATACAATTTATTAGCAAAATTGGTATTTTGTACGGCCTTGATCTACAGGCAATGTCCGGTTATTGGCTATGATTCTTTTTCATTTAGTGTCCTGCCCAAGGGCAGGTCTCTCACTGCAAACTCGGCTTTCTCCAGTCTTTCCTATTTTCTGCCTTCCTCTTTGTTTCTTCATATGACCCATATATCTTAATGTCATCTATCATCTGATACGATATCTTCTTCTATCTCGAACTCCTCTCCCGTTCATCATTCCTTCCAGAGCATCCTTCAGTAGGCAGTTGCTTCTCAGCCAGTGACCCAACCAATTCCTTTTCCTCTTCTTGATCAGTTTCAGCATCATTCTTTCTTCACCCACTCTTTCCAACACGGCTTCATTTCTTATTCTGTCTGTCCACTTCACACGGTCCATTCTTCTCCATATCCACATTTCAAATGCTTCTATTCGCTTCTCTTCACTTCGTCGTAGTGTCCATGTTTCTGTCCCATACAATGCCACACTCCAGACAAAGCACTTACCTAATCTCTTCCTTAGTTCTTTTTTCAGAGGTCCGCAGAGGATTCTCCTTTTTCTATTAAAAACTTCCTTAGCCATTGCTATATTCCTTTTGACTTCCTGGCAGCAGGTCATGTTACTGCTTATAGTACACCCCAAGTATTTGAAACTGTCCACTTCTTCTACTGCCTCATTTAGAATTCGCAAGTTCTATCTTCTGTATTTTTCTTCCTATGCTTCTGTCTATAGATACGAAAAAATAGTGGCATTGTTCGTACAAGAACGAGATAGAACCGCTGGAAACTGAGAGTGTTACTAGAGATTGAAACTGAACTCGCTTATGTGCTTGGCGCAAGAGGGAAGCACTTTATTATTGTCTTCTGAGAAATGTGGTAAAATGGAGTTACCTCTATTGCATCAGACCCTTCAATTGTTCGTATCTCTACGGTTTTCCATTCACTGTCTTAAAGTGTGGTGTTTTTCGACAATGAATTTGAGGTAGACTATAATGTATGTGGTTTTTAGAATGTAATTTTTTCCGGTATTAAACATCTAACTATGCGGTTTTGTCTTATCCTCTATAGTCCAGAGTGATATCATAGGGTCATTACAAATTGTTTTATTTTTACTTGGTTATTTAATGACGCTGTATTAATTATTACGTTATTTTGCGTGGATTGGACTAGTGATAGCGAGATGGTATTTGATGAGATAAGGCCGAGTATTCTCCATAGATTACCTGACATTCGTCTTATAGTTGGGAAAAAACCTATAAAAAATCCAACCAAGTAATCAGTCCAAGCGAGAATCGAACCCACGCCCGAGGGCAACTCCGGATTGGCAGGCAAGCCGACTGAGCTACGTCGGTGGCTAACAAATTGTTTTCTTCATACATTTATTTAATAATAATAAATTCATAATTTATTTCTTTTCGATTGTAAAGATAATATATAAAATTAGTACACCCGAAGGAGCAAAGCCCGTGCTCGGGTGCAGTTCAGTATGTAATACAAATAAATTACCAAGATATATTACAGTGCATTCAAAATGAGTTAGAAACAATACAAGGATAATAATGCAGGTATAATATAATATATAAAATACAATATAAAAGTAAAAATAGAAAGTAAATAAATTTCAAATTCAAAGGAGAAAGCGAAAATATACGGGATGCAACTTCCTAAGAAAGTAATTCCGATCCATAGTTAGGCCTACTCTTCATCTTTTGGAGTAAGACATGTAAGCTAAGGGTATTATATGCGTACGTTCAAAAGTAAATTTAGATTGTTACTATCGAGTCTAAGTCGGAAATAAAATGTTATGTATAAACAAGACCATTTACTAAATAGAGTTATCAACGCAATCACAATTTCTGTTCAGACATTTTCTCCATCTTAACACAAGCATGTTGTCTTAGACATCAAAGATGGTAAACATGTATGCACTGACGTTTTAAAATTCCTATTTAACTTTGAATTAATTTAACTTTCAACATTCTTAGGGCCTCAAAATGATATTAAACTACATTGAGCGAGGCTCGGACTAGAGGGATGCTGAACAATCCCCGTGAATATTACAGTATCGATTTATTAGTAGAATTCGCTATAACTCACATCAACAATAAAGACATAAACCTCCAACAACATTCTATAAATTTTCGCCTTAATATTGCGTTTTCATTATAAAATTTAGCAACTGCATACTGTATTTTATGCCAGTGTTAGACAAACTTTTGAAAAAGTGTCATCATTTGAAACGTCTAATACTCCGCTAAACATATCTTTCCAACGCCTTTTCTGGATAAACGCATCAACTAATCGACCTTTATGATAACGAGAATATTAAAATTACTTATTCTGTAGTATTTTATGTCTTCCCAACAACTTTTCTGGATAAACGCATCAACTAATCGACCTTTATAATAACGAGAATATTGAAATTACTTATTCTGTAGTATTTTGTGTCTTCCCAACAACTTTTCTGGATAAACGCATCAACTAATCGACCTTTATGATAACGAGAATATTAAAATTACTTATTCTGTAGTATTTTGTGTCTTCCCAACAACTTTTCTGGATTAACGCATCAACTAATCGACCTTTATAATAACGAGAATATTGAAATTACTTATTCTGTAGTATTTTGTGTCTTCCCAACAACTTTTCTGGATAAACGCATCAACTAATCGACCTTTATGATAACGAGAATATTAAAATTACTTATTCTGTAGTATTTTGTGTCTTCCCAACAACTTTTCTGGATAAACGCATGAACTAATCGACCTTTATGATAACGAGAATATTAAAATTACTTATTCTGTAGTATTTTGTGTCTTCCCAGCGCCTTTTCTGGATAAACGCATCAACTAATCGACCTTTATGATAACGACAATATTGAAATTACTTATTCTGTAGTATTTTATGTCTTCCCAACAACTTTTCTGGATAAACGCATCAACTAATCGACCTTTATAATAACGAGAATATTGAAATTACTTATTCTGTAGTATTTTATGTCTTCCCAACTCCTTTTCTGGATAAACGCAAAACTTATCGACCTTTATGATAATGAGAATATTAAAATTACTTATTCTGTAGTATTTTATGTCTTCCCAACTCCTTTTCTGGATAAACGCGTCAACTAATCAACCTTTATGATAACGAGAATATTGAAATTACTTATTCTGTAGTATTTTATGTCTTCCCAACGCCTTTTCTGGATAAACGTATCCACTAATCGATCTTTATGATAACGAGAATATTGAAATTACTTATTCTGTAGTATTTTATGTCTTCCCAACTCCTTTTCTGGATAAACGCAAAACTAATCGACCTTTATGATAATGAGAATATTAAAATTACTTATTCTGTAGTATTTTATGTCTTCCCAACTCCTTTTCTGGATAAACGCAAAACTAATCGACCTTTATGGTAATGAGAATATTAAAATTACTTATTCTGTAGTATTTTATGTCTTCCCAACTCCTTTTCTGGATAAACGCAAAACTAATCGACCTTTATGGTAATGAGAATATTAAAATTACTTATTCTGTAGTATTTTATGTCTTCCCAACTCCTTTTCTGGATAAACGCAAAACTAATCGACCTTTATGATAACGAGAATATTGAAATTACTTATTCTGTAGTATTTTATGTCTTCCCAACG
>NC_091118.1:142076740-142089240 GCF_040183065.1 Periplaneta americana
CATTCTAGGGCTGAGTTGATCTCAATTTCTATTGCATTATATAGGACTTTCATTTGAAAACATCCTTGCGTAAATATGGAAATAACAATTTAGTTCAATTTAATTTAATTTAAACGAAAAACATGTCAATTTAGACGTTGAGGTGAAATTTAAAAATAAGTGTTAATTTCATTTTAGTTTTCATCCCCTCAATCCCCATGCTCATGATTTTTAATATGTATTGTATCTTGTTGAAACAGCAATTTAATGTTAAGTTGTATTATAATATTATATAAGCTTAATGTAAAAAAGTTAAAATATATCAGTTAAAAACATTCGAAGGCTAGGGTCTACGTAAACGCGTCTAATTCTCTAAGATGTATATTTCTTAGATTACGGATAATCTTGACCCGTACATGCTTTCCCTGATGGTGTTTTGTGCTAAAAATCAAGATAAGCCTACTTGCTGCACTAGTCAGAATCTTTATAATTATTTTAATACAAGACGAATCATATCTACATCAACACTTCGTTAGCCTCAACTCTTATAAAAATGAGTTCACTTTTACGTATTACGAACTTTTAAATAAATAAATAAATAAATAAATAAATAAATAAATAAATAAATAAATAAATAAATAAATAAATAAATAAATAAATAAATGCACTGACTAATTATTTTGAAGTTTTCTGGATCAAGAGAAAATTTACGAAAATATTAACAAAATTTCTCTATACTACTCAACTGATGATATGTCTATGCTTGTAAATTGAATTAATCTGCTTACTATGTAAATATTTCGTATAATGTTTACTTGTTACACATCTCAAAGGTACAATGCTGATGTGAGATCTATGGAATACTCTACATGAAATGAAATATAGTTATGCACTGCTCATACACGGTGGGTCAAAAGTCGCTTTCCCCAATATTCGTTCTTATTTTCATACTTATACACATATACAGATGTCTTTAAAACAGCCAATATCCACTTGATATGACAACAAGATGGAGATGGAGCACGACTCCATTTTGGTGTAGGAGTGAGGGACTTCTTAAACCAGCAATTCCATGAATGGAATGGCCGTCATGGCACAACAAAATGACTATCCAGATCATGCAACCTTCCACCATGTGATTTTTCGCTGTAAGTTATCCTGAAAATGATGATTTTGTTCAGAAACCGCAGGATCTGCATCAGTTGCGACAAGTGATCGAACAGACATTCGTGAAAACCGATGAAAGTAGCTAGTTATATTCTGCCATCTCTAAATCAGTATCTAAACGTTGTGAATTGTGTATAGAGAAACAGGGCCTCAATTTTGAACAAAATCTGTAAAGGAATTTGTAATTAAATGTAAAGAAGTGTTTGGGGAAAGCGAGTTTTGACCCACTTTGTATTTATAAAACTAACTCTAACTCTTATCTAATTACGTAGTCTAAATATTTATATTTATAAGACTAGAACTAACCTAACCTGCATATAACTATTCAATCTTTAAGTTATATTCCTATAACTAAGCCAATCCTAATCCGCATCAAATTATGTACTCTAATATTTATATTTCTAGGATTAGAATTAACGTAACCCGCATAGACCTCTGTACCATTTATTTTAGAAGAGCCGGGGAATCCTAACCCGCAGCAATACAGTATGCTAACAGAGCTTTGTGCACTATTAATATTGCAGGAATTTCCCAAAAACGAACCACAAGTTAATTTTCTCAGAAATCAACAGATGTGGAATGAAGATGATAGGCCTATTTGTTCACATAATTTTTACCCAACTCAAACCTCACAAGGGCTTAACGAAATCGAATCACGAGTCCCTTGAGTGATAAACCATCAAATGATTGCGTCACGGTTGGAAAAACGGAAAAAAAAATATTTGCTCGCAGCAGTTTGTTCATCCAAAATCTCTCACAGGTTCTTGACGAAATCAAATTATGACTTCCTTAAAGGCCGGTTTTCACATAGGGTACTGTACGGTGACTGTGTCGTGTCTTCGTGGATGGGTAAATAATAGGTTACTATCCATTTGATTTACATATTGAGGAGCTGTTTTCTGTTTTCACATAGTAAAATGTGAGCGCACTGTACTGTCTGAAATCACTTGGTGAGGCGATTTTGGTCTCGTGATCCCTGGTGGTTACGACGCAGTACGCGCACAGTCCTCTATATGAAAACGTTGTGTGAGACCGCCCATAGACCGTCTTCAGGTAACTTCGGGTCTTTCCGCTCTCCATTCGGGTATAGCAGATATCTGGAGCTTTCGAAGCTTTCATATTGCATTTTTCTGTTGTTTCGTTATCTGTGAGTCGAACTCCTTGTTTCCCCTTCGTTCCGAAAGGGCAAGCTGGAAGAACAATTAATAATACTGGTGCAAGAGCATGATGACTTCACTGGATCATCTTTTAAGCGACAAAATATATGTGTGGAACTTCCGCTCCTCAACACGTGCCCTTTACAAACTACGAATCCATACATTTTTCCTCTTCATTTTCCTCTTCTGTCGCTTTTGTAACACAAGACAAGGACGCAAAAGTTATGACGTCTTCCTCGACTGTACCCATGATTACAACTAGCCAAGAAGACGAAGAGACGTATGTAAACAACAAAATATGAGGAAAAACTGTTCGCGTGCAGTCACCACTCAATCCCTCATGTGAAAACAGACGACACACGACACAGACCCAGAATTTTTCCTGTAGAGTCACCGCACAGCACTCTTTGTGAAAACCAACCTTAAGTGATAAGTCTTCAGATGATCAAGTACGGTTGGAGAAACCGAAATAGAGAATATTTGCTCACTACAATTTGTACATCCAAAATCTCACACGGTTGTTAACGAAATCGAACCATGATTTGTTGATTTGTTCGGGCGAGAAACGAACAGATGATCATGTCATGGCTGGAGAAATTGATGTAGGTATGGATGATCTGTTCACAACATGATGTCCAATCTAAATCTCACAGCATCTTAAAGAAGTCGAACCATGAGTTCCTTGGATGATAAGTAGAGATGGTAGATTTTCGCAATGAGGAAAACTGCGAAACGTGCCCGCGAAATGTGTGTGTCTGTGAAATAAGAGCGAAATTAGACTTTATGACACTTTTTTCTGTTGTTGCATAAACATCAGAATCTATCGCAAAGCCCTGCCACATATAGGTTCTTACAATTTTTTTTTTTCAATTTGTTTGGTTACACTTCCATGTTAATTTGTACTATAATTAGCATGGAAATATTACCTAATTGATGTCCTCTTTGTTGTATTTCGAATTGCAATACTAAGAGATAAATTGCTTCAGCTTTTGGGCTTTCCATCCAGATGCGGTACCATAGATTTAGTAGCTACCACTGCTCTATAGCATGCCACGAAACTAAGAGAAACATGACTTATACTAAAAATACATTGCAATACTAAAAGGTAAATGGCTTCATCTTTTGGGCTTTCCATCCAGATGCGTTGTAGCAGTGAGTCAAGGTCTAGGACATTACCGTAGCTATAAAATAATAGTAAGAACAAAGATTATCATTAGCATCGTGAGAAAAAGCAGAGGCAGCGAGCACAACGGACAGGAAGAGGGACTCAAAAGAGGCGAGATAACAATAGCAAACCCAGAACGGAAATTGCGGTACGGAGAAATGTACTGCAAAAATAAAACAGCGAGAAAACACGGCCAACAATTTTAAGTGAATTTATGATTCTGCTAACTATGACTTGCAAACGGACGAGTCCGAGTGCTTAAAATTTCATCTGAAAGATATACATAGCCTAGTAGTTACCTTCATAATGAAGCGTGGAAATGTTCCGCCGCTGCTGCTAACGAAGGTTACAACCGTGCATGACGATTTCGGAATAGACATCAGACATGGTTAAGAAATTCCCTTGAGATCTCTAGTTTCCAGCGCAATACGATAATAGAAATAATAAAAAATTAATTATGCTAGTGTTGATGGAGATGATAATGATTGTGCTAGTGACGATGGCGTTAATAATGACTATGCTAGTGGTGATGGTGTTAATAATGACAATGCAAGTGATGATAGTAATAATTACTATCCTAGTAATGATAGTGGTAATAATGACTATGCAGATGATGACACTGATAATAATGACTATGCAGATGATGCCAATGGTAATAATGACTATGCAGATGATGACAGTGGCAATAATGACTATGCTAGTGATGATAGGATAATAATGACTATGCTAGTGATGATGATAATAATAATGACTATTCTAATAATGATGGTGGTAATAATGACTATGCTGGTGATGATAGTGGTAATAATGACTATGCAGATGATGACAGTGGTAATAATGACTATGCTGGCAGTGAAGGTGGTATAATTACTATCTTAGTAATGATAGTGGTAATAATGACTATGCAGATAATGATAGTGATAATAATGACTATGCACATGATGACAGTGGTAATAATGACTATGCTAGTGATGATGGGGTAATAATGACTATGCTAGTGATGATGGTAGTAACAATGACTATTCTAGTAATGATGGTGGTAATAATGACTGCTGGTGATGATAGCAGTGATAATAATGACTATGCACATGATGACAGTGGTAATAATGACTATGCTAGTGATGATGGGGTAATAATGACTATGCTAGTGATGATGGTGTTAATAATGGCCTTCCCAGTAATGATGGTGGTAATAATGACTATACTGATGATGACAGTGGTAATAATGACGATGTTAGTGATGATGGTGTTAATAATGACTATCCTAGTAAATATGGTGGTAATAAGGACTATGCAGTTGATGGCAGTAGTAATAATGACTATACTAGTGATGGTGTTGTTAATAATGACTCCCAGTAATGATGGTGATAACAATGGCTATGCTGGTTATGATGGTGGTAATAATGACTATGTTGATGATGGCCATGATAATAATGACTGTGCTAGTGATAGTGTTAATGACTATCCTAGTAATGATGATGGTAATAATGACTATGCAGATAATGCCAGTGGTAATAATGACTATGCTAGTGATGATGGTGTTAATAATGACTACCCTAGTAATGATGGTGATCATGACTATGCTGGTTTATGATGGTGGTAATAATGACTATGCTGATGACAGTAATAATAATGACTATGCTAGTGATAATAGTGTTAATTGACTACCCTAGTAATGATGGTGATCATGACTATGCTGGTTTATGATGGTGGTAATAATGACTATGCTGATGATAGTAATAATAATGACTATGCTAGTGATAATAGTGTTAATAATGACTATCCTAGTAATGATGGCGGTAATAATGACTATGCCGGTAATGATTTTGGTAATAATGACTACGATGGTGATGATGCTGTTAATAATGACTATGCCAGCGATGATGGGGATAACAGTGAATAATGATGGTGATGATGGTGGTAATAATGACTACGCTAGTGATGATGGAGATAATAGTGACTATGCTGCTGTTGGCAGTTGTATTAATGACTAAGATAGTGATGATGGTGTTATAATAACTACGCTTGTGTTGGTGACAGTGGTCACTGTTTGTGAGAGTGACAATGTTTATTATAGTGGTATGGATAACTCAGGTGACAATATATATATTTTGATGTACCGAAGTACATATATTTCCATGCAGATATTCTGCGTCATCATATGATGACGCAGAATATCTGCATGGAAATATCATATGTACTTCGGTACATCAAAATATATATATATATATATGATATGCGTAATAAATCACTTTGTGATTTAAGACGGCGCCCATACCGTCGGATCCCGGCCAACCAGTCACTCATTCGAGTGCACCTCAACACATGTATGGACTTCGGTCCTGCGTTCATAGACATCTATGACGTAGTGCAGAGGGCGGCCACTAGAGGGAACCCAAGAGATGGAGCTTAATCTGAGACGATTCTAACCGGCGTCGGGGTTGTATCCGGCGTGGCTTAGTGGATAAAGCATCAGCACGTAGAGCTGAAAACCCGGGTTCAAATCCCGGCGCCGGAGAGAATTTTTCTCCGTTCCATCACTCTTTCATCATCAGGTGACAATGATTTTGAGTGCGATAAATTGCCTACTGATGGTAGTTATTTTGAATGAGATGTGATGATGATCATAATGATTATGGTAGTGACTTCTTAAGTAACAGCGATGGTAGTTATGATGGGGATTACGTTAACGTCCATGGCGATTGTGACGGCAGTTGTACTGATGCTGAAGGGCAGCTTGCTACATATTAATTTGGTGTTTATTTTGTTCTTAAGTGACTGCCCGTTTGAGAGAAGCAATCACATAGTAGGAAATACTAATATTTTGCGAATCAAGTAGAAATCGTGTTTTTCGGGCATGACGTCACGACGCTAGACTTCAACTCAAGACAAACGTGCACCTGTATAAGATGTTTATAAATAATTATGTTTTAGCATCTTGCTGCCTTAATTAAGGACTGTGGAAGTGGTGCAGACGGAGTGACGACCTGACCCGGTCCTTGATGGCGACTATCTCGGCATCTTCCCACGCTGTTCGCGTGCCTCCATGAGGCAACCCAAGCGTGGCACGGCACTGCACAGGTGGATTACTCACCGTCATAACTGACTCATCACACAGACTCACTATTACGCTGATTTCTGGAGGAAGAACACTTTACGTGCGTGGGCGTCTGGACTGCACGTGATTCTAACCCTAACCGTAGCTACCAAGGATTTCTTCTTCAGCATATCAATAATGACAATAATTGAGGCGCTGTGCAATAACAGCTGAACTCTACTTAAGTCGTTATTCCGGCCATGGAATTTTCATAATCTTACATACTGTCTTCTCTATCGACTGTAAAATTTGTATTTCATTTCGTTGATTCTAAATGGCAGGAGAGTTCATTATGTGAAGTGTTGTGCTAAGTCAAAAGTTTCAAAATTCGCAATACAAAAATATGTTACACTAATGTTTGACAGTCTTTGGTAGTCTCATATACTTACAATACCGTTTTACAGCCATTCAGTTTTTCACTAGGACATAATATACCACCAAAGGAAGAACTTAATCTAAAAAAAATCCCCCTCGTACTTGCTTAAAATTATCAAAGAAAAATTATATTTCATTATTAAAATTCTTGAAATCAGAAAATGCATGTTTTTTTTTTTTCAAATATTTTGGATTCTGGAACAGTGCTGGATGAAATTCATCCTGAAAGTGAAATCGAAAGGTCGAAAATTTCAAAATTCGCAATACAAAAATATATTATGCCTAGGTACTCATGTTTCACATATCAGGATCTTTGGTAGTATCATATACTTACAATACCGCTTTACAGCCATTCGGTTTTTCAGTAGGACATAATGTACCACCAAAGAAAGAACTTAATCTAAAAATTCCACCTCGTACTTGCTTAAGATTATCAAGGAAAAATGATATTTCATTATTGAAATTCTTAAAATGAGAAAATGCATGTTTTTTCCAATATTTTGGATTCTGAAACAGTGCTGGATGAAATTCATCCTGAAAGTGAAATCGAAAGGTCGGAAAGTTCAAAATTCGCAATACAAAAATACGTTGTACTCATGTTTCATATATCAGGGTCTTTGGTAGTATCATAAACTTACAATACCGTTTTACAGTCATTCAGTTTTTCAGTAGAACATAATGTACCACCAAAGAAAGAACTTAATCTAAAAATTCCACCTCGTACTTGCTTAAAATTATCAAAGAAAAATGATATTTCATTATTGAAATTATTAAAATCAGAAAATTCATGTTCTTTTCAAAATATTTTGGATTCTGAAACAGTGCTGGGTGAAATTCATCCCGAAAGTGAAATCAGTGATCATGAATAAGGATATTTGACACTATAGTAAAGGGATTTACATCTACAGCATAGTTTCAGAATTGATTTTCTTAATACCCTACATATTCTGTTTTTAGTAGATTATTTTACAACGCTTAAGTTATTTGAATGAGATGAAGGTGATAATGCCGCTGAAATGAGTCCGGGGTCTAACACCGATAGTTACCCAGCTTTTGCTTATATTGGGTTGAGGGAAAACATCAGAAAAAACCTGAACTAGGTAACTTGCCCCGACCGGGATTCGAACCCGGGCCACCTGGTTTTGCGGCTACCCGTTACTCCACAGGTGTGGACTCTTCTGTTTTTCTTATTATAAATTTAAAATAAGAGTTATTTTGTTTGTACAGTATATTTCTACAAATAAAGTAAGCTTATCGGCTAAAAATTCTTATTGTATATTATTTTGATAAGCTGAAGTCTTAATGTACTATTATTTTTCTTATTATTCATTCAATAAAGTTGGAGTATGTTATTTCACTAACAGTTTTCTACTGGTTTTAATGACTACGTACTCTAATTTAAGAAATCTCAGACTTTCTATGCAATAATGAATTAAATACTCCATAATTTATTTACAAATATTTAAAAATGGGTTGTGCTTATATTACAACTGATAGGCCTATTGGATTTGAATAATTTATGCAGCCTAAAATATGATACAAAATAAACTATGCGAGTGTATTTAGTATTATTAAAATTTCGACAATATTTTTAAATTTTGTCATCGTTTTTCTCAAAATATTGGTTTTGAAATTAAGCTGTTATTGCATCCAACGCGAACGCCTCAATTTATTTTTTTCTCTTACCAGTCCGTCGCATTATGTATCAATTCCTCTATTATGCTGTCACCATTTTACGTTGCTAAGCCACGACATCTCCTTCCTTCAACATTTTCTTGTATATTTTATTTTTTTACTTGGTTATTTAACGACGCTGTATCAACTACGAGGTTATTTAGCTTCGATGGAATTGGTGATAGCGATATGATATTTGGCGAGATGAGGCCGAGGATTCGCCATAGATTACCTGATATTTGCCTTACGGTTGCCCAAGCGGGAATCGAACCAGCGCCCGAGCGCAACTTCGGATCGGCAGACAAGCGCCTTAACCGACCGAGCTACGCCAGTGGTTTTCTTTTTGCCGTTTAGTATGCTTTTTTAAAATGTGAATATTAACTTAATATATAGGATGGATAATCGGATGTTAATGTAAACGATAATGTTATAAGACTGGAATACAGAAATGTGTAGATAAATCATAACTTGTATTTCTGTTGACGAAGCTGAAGAAAAAACTCATTATTTTGAAAATACCGTGCAACTAAATAAATGTAGTTTCAGGAAAAACAAAGAAACAGATAAACACAATTTTACTTGAAATTGAGTGGTTTATCAAGATAGAAAATAAAAGAAAGAGCTAACTTTTTGTCGGAGAAGAAGAATCATCAACATTGTCGTGGCTACACAGCTGTGAAGAAGCCAGAAAGGTACACGACCACCATCCACTGTGAAGTCAAACACAAAGAAAACACTGCTTCAATTTTTTCTTGTTAATATCTTTTTTCTTCTGTTGAATTTCACACAAATCGCTCGCTTCTTTTTTTGTAGTACGTGTGTCTGGCTGGAGCGCTTCTCAGATGAGCCGTCAGCCTCCACTTACGTGACTCCGGCAAGATTGGCCATTCCCCGGCGGAGTACCTTCCTTCACCTGCCCGAAATAGGGAGTCGGCATCAGGTTTGAACGTGCCGAGCCGAGCTAGGCCTACCAGAGCAATGGTCTCATCTGTGCGTCGCGCGTGCTTCTCCGGACCGGGCGCGTGTCTTCTCGGGCAGAGTCTCTGTGTCGCATACCGCCACCGCCAGCAACACAAAACACTTCTCTTGCACCGCACTCGAATAACAATGGAAATTCTCTATTTTTTCCCCCTCTGCTGTTGCCCAGAGTTTTTCTTCTTCCATTTTCTTTACATCTTTCTTTCTTTCTTTTTTCTTTCTTTCTTTCTTTCTTTCTTTCTTTCTTTCTTTCTTTCTTTCTTTCTCTTTATTTCTTTCTTTCTTTCTTTCTTTCTTTCTTTCATCACTTCTCTTGCCTCCTCTTACTTCGTATCATCGTACTGCTCCACTTCTTTCTTATTCTTTTCTTGTTACTACTTTCGTTAAATCATAATTCTCACTGTCTTTCACTTATTCTTAGTTTTTCTTTCTTCTTATTCCTACTTAATTCTATTCTTTTACTGTCTCTTTTTCTCTTTATTTTCATTTTTATTTGTTTTTTTTTCCCTTTTTCTTTTTCGTTTTGTTTCTCCTCTTCCATCTCTCCTCAGTTTCCTTTTTCTAACTGCATTATCTTCTTTCCTCTGCTCCCGATATTCCTTATCTTTTTTACGCTTTTATTCACGCTATCTTTATCTCGTCTTCTTCATTATCCTGCTCATTTTCGTTCTCTCATTCCTCCTAATACTCCTCCCCATCTTTCTCTCCTTCCTTAACTTTTTCCTCGACTACTCCTACTCTCTGATTATGTTCATCTTTCTTTTCTCCTCTCTGCTCTTCCACTCTTCCTCCTCACCTACCTCTCATTTTGCTCCACTCCTTCTTCCTGCTTCTACTCTTTAATTTCTCCTCTACAATCTATCCTTCCTTCATATCTTCGACCTCTCCTTCCTCCAGTTCCTCGATCTCTCCTTCCTCCACTTCCTCGATCTTCCTTTCTCCTCGTGGACCTCTCCTCCCTCTTCTTCTTCAACCTCCCCTTCCTCCTACTCTTCGATGTCTCATACCTCTCCCTCACCGAACTGTCCTCCTACCTTCTTTCTGACCTTCCCTTCCTCCTTCTCATCTCCGACCTCTCCTATATCCTACTCTTCGACCTATCCTACCTCTCACTCTTCGACCTCTCCTATATCTCTTCTTCGATCTGTACTACTTCCTCCTCTTTGACCTCTTCTTCCTCCTACTCTCCGGCCTCTCCCACCTCGTCCTCTTCGACGTGTTTTATCTCCTATTCTTCGATCTCTTCTACCTCTGTTTTTCTTCCATCTTTATTATATCCTCGTCTTCGATCTCTCTTTCCTCCTACTCTTAGACCTCTTTTATCTCATACTTTTCCACATCTCTTACCTCCTTTTCTTCGATTGTTATTCCTTCCTTCTCTTCGACCTCTCTTTCCTCCTATTCTCTTCGACCTCTCCTACCTCATACGTTTCAACCCCTGTTACCTCCTTGTATTTTAACTTCACTACTTCCTCCTCTTCAACCTCCCCTTCTTCCTACTCTTCAATCTCTCTTATCTCATACATTTCGACCTTTCTTACCTCCTTTACTTTCATCTTTATTACCACCTCTTGGATCTCTACTTCCTCCTACTCTTCAAGCTCCCCTACTTCATAATCTTCGAAGTTTCACTTCAGTCGTTTGAAGTGTTGTGAAAATAACAATTAATTCACGTAACGAATTACATCGATTTTGTTGTAGGCGCTACTTTCTGAAACGAAATAAATGATGTAGCTATGTGTTGTATCGATTTAAATATGCGTATGAGAGTTCATTTTTTTTAAAATGAAAACAGCCTCCGAATCATTTTATGAAAGTATTGATTATTTAGTCCTGACAGCTCAGCGACGCGAAAGAGGGGAAGTAATAGGAGTAGTAGGGAGAGCTCCGGAGTAGAGGTAAGGGTGAGCGGTCGGTAAAGGAATGCAGTACAGCTTAACTGTACTAGAAACATACCGCTCTGCCGCAAGCATTACATCCTATCGCTCCGAAGGCAAGCGAGTGAATAACCCAAAACCCCCTCGGCGTAACTAAATGGACTCGGCTGACCCAGGCGCATATTTCCGGCGACTGTCAGGACTAAATAATTGTACTGCACCTCCATTTCTTCGATCTTTACTATTTCCTTCTCTTCAACTTTCCTTCCTCCTACCGTTAGCCATCTTTCTCCTCCTCTTTAACCTCTCTTTCGTCCTTTCTTTCGATCTTTACTACTTCTTTTTCTTCAACTTCTTTTGGACCTCTCCTGCCTTCTCTTAGATGTCTCCTACCTTCTCCTCTTGGATGTTTCCTACATTCTCCTCTTGGACTCTGCCTTCTGCTCTTCGACCTCTCCTACCTTCTCCTGTTCGATCCCTCCTACCTCCTCCTTTCTCTTATTCGACCTCTTCTTCCTCCTACTCTTGGACCTCTTCTACGTCTTACGTCTTCGACTCTTCCTCCATTTCTTCTTCTTCTTCTTCTTCTTCTTCTTCTTCGACTCTTCCGTCTCTCCGTCCTTCTTCCTCTTTGCCCTTTCCTTCCTTGTCTTCAGTTTAAACTTCGTCTTCGATCTCTCAGTCTAAATGTTTTCTTCGTCGTAGTAAGGCTTGGTAATAATAATGAACACAGTAATAATATAATGTTATTTATTTACTTTAAGATTCCTTTTTAAAGCACTTCAAATTCAGTAACTGTGAGATGTTGTGGCGATACCGAAAGACTAACGAGTTTGGAATGAAAAAGTAAGCGAAGCAGTTGGAGCAAAGCTGCCATATAGCAACTTTAACCGTTGCAAATCTTCCCCGAATCGAACTTTGATCCAATTTGAGGAGGGGACATCAGCTGACTGAGCCAAGGCTAGGTTTCCTGGTAGAGTTATAAACAGCTTTTCTACACGAAATATGATCTGCATTCTTGCATAAAATTC
>NC_091118.1:143714240-143871740 GCF_040183065.1 Periplaneta americana
ATTGGAAATTTATCCTTTTGAAGAGGTCGAAAAATTCAAATATCTTAGAGCAACAGTAAGAAATATAAATGACACTTGAGAGAAAATTAAAAGTAGAATAAATGTAGGAAATGCCTGTTATTATTCGGTTGAGAAGCTTTTGTCATTTAGTCTGCTTTCAAAAAAATTTAAGTTAGAATTTATAAAACAATTATTTTACCAGTTCTTCTGTAAGGTTGTGAAACTTGGACTCTCACTTTGAGAGAGGAACAGAGGTTAAGAGTTTTCAACAATAGTGCTTATAAAAATATTTGGGTCTAAAAGGGATGAAGTTACAGGGCAATGAAGAAAGTTACACAAAGCAGAACTGCACGCATTGTATTCAGCACCTAACATAATAAGGAACATTAAATCCAGTCGTTTGAGATGGGCAGAGCATGTAGCTCGTATGGGGGTATCCAGAAATGCATATAGAGTGTTAGTTGGGAGGCCAGAGGGAAAAAGACCCTAAACGTAGATGGAAGGATAATATTAAAATTGATTTGAAGAGTTGGGATATGGTGCTACAAAATCATCCTGCCTCTCCACTGCTCAGGATAGAGCTCAATGGCGGGATTATGTGAGGGCGGCAATGAACCTCCCGATTCTCTAAAAGCCATTTGTAAGTAAGTAAGGATATGTTGATGCTCACAGTTTTAATTATGTGGGAAGAAAAACACATGGTAAATAACAACAGCTAGTGAAGGTCGTAGACGTTTTAGCAAAACTCCTAGTGTCGTGCATACAGTGGAGAGGCAAGACAGAGCAAATATTTATTGCAATAACGAAGAAACGAATTCGCAAAAGGCATTAACGTGTACGAAAATCACTTCTGACATTCACTCTCGAACAGATGGTCGAGACTGTGGGTTATAACCTGGTACTTTTTTAAAGCAACCCAGTGCATAAAGCAGGTGTTATTTTCGAATTCAATGCCAGAGTGCGTTCAGACACTGACAGGAATATATTCGCGTGCGTGACAAAAATCCTTTCCTGTGATTGGCCACGCATGAAACGGAACAAAGAACAAATTGGCGAGTAAAATACCAGCTCTAACGACCTATAATATCGCTAATTATATAGATTTGCAAAGAGACCGAATTTCTGCTGACACATCCTCACGTACCTGCAGCCCACCCGTGCTTATACATCAGCTTCAGCATTCGGGAAGGTCCGGATCTGTTCGCCTTCCAATTCCTTTTTAAACTCAGATAATTTCAGACGCGGTGAATCAATAAAATTAACATAATGTAATATTATAGACGTTAGATGGCAATAATAATGATTATATTATTATTATTATTATTATTATTATTATTATTATTATTATTATTATTATTATTATTATTATTATTATTATTGGAATCCTAAATCTCTCTTTCCGGTCTGTATTAAATATGCTAATTTGCATGGATTCAACTTGGATCCATTTAATGTGAAGTATATCTTTAAGTATTTATGTCAGTATTATTAATAATGCCATTTGTTAAGACATGTATCATACTATTCCTGTCAATTGCATATCTTTACAGTATTACTCATATTATTCCAGGCTTCATTTTTTAATTAACTCACTGATCTAATTTTAATAATTATTTGTCCATTTATTTGTTGCATTTGGTCAATTGATTAATGTAGACTATTCCATTATTTCAATTATCTCATTGTACTAATTTTATAATTATTTCTGCTATTCTACTCTGTTGCATTTGATCAATTATTGATGTAGACTATTATATTGTTTGTATTTCATCTCATTGCCATTTTCTATCATTCATTCTCATCATCATTTCTTGTTTTGTTCTGTTTTGTATCGTGCTAAACTGTAATTGGCCTTGTGCTGTTGTTTTGCACGTTAATATTCTAAATAAATAAATAAATAAATAAATAAATAAATTATCATCATCATTATTATTATTATCATCACTATTGTGCAGAATAGAACGTTATAACAAAGGTAAGATCATAAAAAAACAATTTGATTCAAGTATGAAAGCAAAAACCCTAAGTACCCTCTAATTACACTACTCAACAAATTTGAACTTTTTTTCTATAACATTAATAAAATAGGCTGATCTTAACTAATTTGCATGCGCTGAACACGAAAATGACAATGAAAAGTTCGTAACACGTCGCGTTTTTGTGTTATAGATACTTGATACGTTGAAAAATCAGGATTTTTGACCTATTAAAAATCATTTTGTTCTCATTTCTTGTGTGAAAATTTCCAAGATATGATAAAACTGATACATCAATAACTGAGCAGCTATTAAGACTTATAAAAACCACTCTTCATACAATAAAATAGAGAAAAATAAAAATATACCCGCATTTTTTCTCTTATGAGAACTGGAATCTTGCCTTTTTAAAAACTAGCAATAATCGCTCATCATCGTTGAATCCCATATTCCTTGATACCGTTGCTTCATTGTAGCAATGTCTTGGTGAAATCACTCTCCCTGCTCATCACTTACAATCCCCAAGTTCTCAGGAAAGAATTTCAAATGTGAATGTAAGAAGTGGATCTTCAGTGACATATTGCAGGCCATTTTTTTGTAGTTTCTTAGTAACGGCTCTATTGATTGGCGATAATTCTCTGCCTTGTGATTCCCTAAAAATCCTTTGATGCAAAAGATTTCCATGCTGATAATTCCTTGGCGTTAGCATTTTTCTCAAAAATGCTGTCCTTAAAAAGTTTTCTAATTAATTTGTGAACCGACAGATATCCCTTTTTTTAATTTAGCATCACTGATTTTAGGGAACAGAGTCTTTAAGTGTTGAAAGGCTTCTCCACTCTTATCTAGAGCTTTCACAAAATTTTTCATTAGCCCAGTTTTATATGCAGTGGAGGAAGAAGTACTTTTTCACGTTGCACTAGCGGAGGATATTTAATATTATGCTCATCAGGAATATAACCTTGTGTGATAGGCCAGTTCTTCGCCACATAATGTTGTGCTGTTGCTCGACTGTCCCACAAACATAAAATACAACATAACCTAGTAAACCCTCCTTGTAATCCAAGCAACAAAGCTATTACTTTCAAATCTCCACAAATTGCCAAGCGATGTTCATTACAATTTACTGCATTCAATATTAGTGACATGTTTTCATAAGTTTGTTTCATAGTGACTGAATGAGTCACTGATGGAAGGTTTTGTACTGCCACTGTGCAATAAAACTGCTTTTAAGCTTAGTTTTGATGAATCGATGAACAGTCCCCATTCTTCTGAATTATATTGAATATCTAATTCATCCATAAGCCTGTTCACATTTTTGCAGGCACAAACAGAATTTTCCATTACAAAATAACTAGTCAGTTTATCGTTTCGTTTTCTGAACACGGAAATCTTGGTATATTTTGCTAATAAGTCCCATTCTTGTAATCTAGAACCTAATAGTTCAGCGTGTTGCTTGGAAAGACCTGAATCCCTAACTAGATCATTAAGTTCTGTCTAACGTATCAGATGTAGTGTTCTATGATGTTCGGAAATATAGGTGGGATCAGCGGAAGTCGAAGGGTAGTCTGAGGATTCTGATAGTTCATGTTCATGGAATGACATAATCTTCCCCACGGGGCGGAGGGATAGAGACAGGAAGTTGAGGAGAATGTGGCACGGGTATTATGGCTGGTGGGAAATTGGGATATACAATTTTATCTTTAGTTTTCCTTGAAAATCCCTGTGGTTTGATAATGCAGACGTAACACTCTTCCAGATGACTGGTGGGCTGTCGCCAAATCATTGGCTATTAATTATGGTAAGGACTTTGGCGCATAACTGCTAATCTTGTATACGAGACCTTGATGCAAAATGTTATCAAACGCCTTCTCAATATCGAGAAAGTTGGCGGATGTGTAGGACAAACAATGATTTCTGATTACCGCTACTATATAGAATAGAAGATTTTCAGTATCAATAATTTTCAAATGTTCTTCCCGTATAATGTTTTTCATACGGACACAGAGGATTAATTTAAAAAAGAACATTTAACAAATCCGGAACTTGCATTTGCTGATTGCCTTAATACGAGGGTCATACTGAAAGTCATGAGCAACCCATTGTTATAAATCTTAATTTTTATTTTTTAGACAAACCAGGTCCATCATCTTAATCTACAGACTTTTCTGTCACTTTTCAACATAGTCTCCATTTATTTGAACACATTTTTCCCCCGTTTTGTAAGTTCGAAAATTCCCTTGCTGTAGAAGTTCGTTTCATCTTCCCGAAGACACTGACGCACTGCTTTCCGGATGTCCTCCAGGGTCTCGTAGCGTTGGCCTCCCAGCTGCTCCTTTACAGAACCGAAAAGATGGCAGTCGGAGGGTGCCAAGTCGGGACTGTAGGGAAATTGCGGAAGAGTTTCCCACTCAAATGTTTCGATTTTCTCCACGGTAACACGATCAGTGTGAGGCCACGCGGAGAGCATTTATGGTTTGTACAGGTTCAAGAAATTCAACCAAAATGCATCCTAGAACTCATCAAATATTTCCTTGTTGCGTTCCGTGGAGACAATTCGAGGGCGACCGCTACGAGGCTCATCCTGGTTGCTCGTGTTCCCATTTTCGAAATGTTTCACCCATCTCCTAACACTGCTGGCGCCCATGCACACATCTCCGTATGCACGCTTAAGTCTGAGGTGAATTTCAGCAGCAGATTTTTCTTCTTTTGTTAAATGAATTTAATGACAGCACGCTGTCGAAACGAACCATCGTTGTCGACCATTTTGCAAACATTGCCTGTGGTCACATGATAGAAGTTAATGACGTCACAATAAGTCAATACATAGTGTAAATACTGCAGATTATGATCATATAATCCTTTTTTTTACATTGTTGAAATTGAAATTATATCCATGTGTCGCTCGTGACTTTCAGTACAACCCTCTGTAGGAGGCTTAGGTGATGCCTGGCCAGTATTTAAGTTACGATGAGATTGAATATTCCTTCTTCAACCTGTGTTCTTCCAGCCTGTAGGCCTAATCAATCTGCTCTGCTTACACAGTCTACTCGGTTCCATTAGTTGGTAGAATTAGAAGACAATGACGAACAAGGAAAAAATAAGAAAAATAAGCAAAAGCACTTTGAGGATTTCCCAACGTAAGAGAAGGAAGAGAAAGGTTCAACGTTAACCAAGGTTAGTGTAAATTAAAGGAAGTAGAGCACTGTGATTGGATAGATAGCTGGGTGCTTGTCGCTGGGCTTGTTTATCGAATCAGATAAATTGCTATTTGAAGGCCCTTCGGAGAGAAGACACTGGAAAACAAACATCTAAATGGGGACCCAAATTAAACTGAAGCTATAGGGTTTCTCATAGAGACTTTTGAGGGAGATAGACAGGAGCATCATATTGGAAAGGGATGTATAAACTAAATTAATTAGAAACACTGTAAATATATTTCAGTACTTCGCTAGACGAAAAACTACATCATCTGCTGTCGACACGGAAGATTTCAGTTCAAATTCCAGTAAGTCTAGGAGACATTTTTGGAGCAAAGAGACGATGTTGCAGCAGGATTCCTTGACATGCAGCACTTTCCTCTTCCACTTCTCTATTTCTTAACAATTCATAATATTTCTTATAACTTGTGATATAACCATGGAAACCTACTCCACTACATCATCTTCAGCAAGGAACAAATTAATTGGACTTCCTATTGAGGGACTATCTGCTATTAAGTCCAGGTAAATCGAGAGTAATATCCCTTCATCGGGAAATTTTGCTACCGTTTCCAAAGAGAAGGAATAAAGAAATACATGAAAATACTTTTCCTAAAATACAGTAAATTTTCATTGTTTAGGAATAATAATAAAAAATAAAACAATACATTATTGTTCTATTTTATGAAAGATAAAGTAACCAGGTTATTTAGTGTCGAAGAAATTGTTGAAAGCGAGAAGATATTTGATGAGATGAAATTGGAGATTTGCTACTTGATTACCTGACATTCACACTGTCCCGCGCCGTGGCCAGTGTATAGGACCGGTGCCCACCCAGCATCGTGATGCACTTGGGTAGCGAAATCCGGTTGCGAATACGAGCTATAACGGCTGGGGGGATCATCGTCCTAACCACACGATACCTTCATTCTGGTTGGATGATCGTCCACCTCTGCTTCGGCATGTGGGCGTGAGGCCAGCAGCCGGCTGGTCGGTCTAGGCCCTTCACGGGCTGTAGCGCCACGGATTATTATTATTATTATTATTATTATTATTATTATTATTATTATTATTATTATTATTATTATTAAATTCGCATTAGAGTTGGGAAAACCTCGGAAAAATTCCACCCAAAAAGGAATCTAACACACGCTCAAGCGCAATTCCGGATCAGCAGACACACGCGCCTACTTCCTGAGCTACGCCGGTGATTACTTATTGGATTCTACTGATATATTGGACCGCCATTTATTAGTACCAAACAATGACAGGTTACTCGTCTGTCACGTCACTACATAAGAGGTAAGTATGTTTATTAATACATATGTGAGTTAGAACTCGAAACTGTCCAGTGAAAAGTAATAACTCAAAATTATAAATACCACTCAAAGTGAATCACTGAAGTTCAAAAACGTAATGGCGTAGTATATGATTGTTGTAAAACGCAGAAAAATATATAAACCTCACAAAGAAACGTGTGAATATTATAAAGATTTTTACAGATTTAAGAAGAACGTATAGTGGCTAGAACAGCACTTCCTACAAGATTCAAATGAGAAAAGACGAGAATTTTCTTACGAAATATTTACGAACTGGGTTTCCAAATGTCTGTTCCAGAGAATATGGGTATGTCCCAAGGTATTCTATCACTAACTGTCTGGGAAATTATAGATGCTATTAAATGAAAAGTAGATAATTGGACTCAATTTCTAACTACTACACAAGCGCTACACGATGCAAAAAGGGAATGCCGGAAAAGTACTCATTTCCTGATGCCATTGGAGCAGTGGACTATATTTACATTCTTATTTTAAAAAAACTAAACTAAAATGGGAATGAGTACATACGTTAGCAAAAATACTGTTGCCAGGCTCAATGTACGGCGAGAGACAGAACTGTTGAGCGGGCAAAAATGTTTCAAGATCTCTAACGAGATCATAAAAGGCTATAGTTTTAATTCCTTCTCAGCGTAGATAGATAATATTTAAATAAAAAAGTGAAGTGGATATCTCGTCAACATATGACCGAAAACTTTCGGCTCGGAGCATGCGCAGTGTGGCATTCTTTGACTTAGAAAAAACTCGAGTCACTCAATTATTATGTCTCTCATTGTACAAGGAGCTACCTGAATTCCAAGGAAGAATTCACGAATGTAGACATTTCTTGGTCTGGATCGATACATCACTCTCGTAAATGGAGGAATTTGGATGTTTGTAGAGTCATGACTAGCAATAACGCAAATCTACTTCTTTTAGGCGATGTGAGCTATAGAATTCCTCCCTGGCTTACGATCCCTTACCATAGTGGTAATCATTAGGCCTACGCGGTCCGCGGCTCTTGAACTAATATTACTATTATTTTTCTGAGAACTGTTCCTTTTTTTGTAATTTTTGTAATAATGTGCAACTGGAGAAAACTTCGGTTACCCTGCATCATTACTGCAAGTGAATGGGTTCAACAACGACCGTATTTTTGTTTTTCTTTAAAAATGGTAGTGTCATGTCACGTGCTTATTGTGTCTTCATGTAATGAGTTACAAACGTTTTTATCTTGATAGACATTACAATAGCGTACATTCATATTTTGATAGTAAGTATCAAAAACATTATCAAGGATAGAAAAAAATCAAAATGTTTTAAAAACGTCCGTAATATCTGAACAGAAAGTGATAGGCCTATATCTCGCTGTACAAAACAAATTGACAACAAAAGAATCGTACCACGCAGCAGAAATTAAGTCATTTACAAACATGGAGATCGTTAAGGAGTGCCTTCTATATGTATACAACATTTTATTTTCTAAATTTTCAAATTCAAAACAGATTACAGGTGAAAAAAAAAACAAATCTACAAGCTCGTATCGATGTGACTTTACAGATAGCATAGTCCGCCCTTCAACTTCAAAATACCTGTAATACGTATATATGTGTCAGTTCTGCTACTTTATATTTAAGAACAATACAAACTTACAAATGACTTTTAAGGAACCCGCAGGTTTATTGCCGCTCTCACATAAGGCCGCGGTCCCTCTCCTGTACAAGATTAATCCAGTCTCTATCATCATATCCCACCTCCCTCAAATCCATTTTAATATTATTCTCCCATCTATGTCTCGGCCTCTCCTAAAGTCTTTTACCCTCTGGTCTCCCAACTAACACTCTATATGCATTTCTGGATTCGCCCATACGTGCTACATGCCCTGCTCATCTCAAACGTCTGGATTTAATGTTCCTAATTATGTCAGGTGAAGAATACAATGCCTGCAGTTCTGCGTTGTGTAACTTTCTCCCTTTTCCAATAACTTCATCCCTCTTAGCCCCAAATATTTTCCTAAGCACCTTATTCTCAAACACCCTTAATCTTTGTTCCTCTGTCAAAGTGAGAGTCCAAGTTTCACAACCATACAGAACAACCGGTAATATAACAGTTTTATAAATTCTAACTTTCAGATTTTTTGACAGCAGACTAGATGACAAAAGCTTCTCAACCGAAGAGAATAACAACAAGCATTTCCCATATTAATTCTGCGTTTAATTTCCTCCCGAGTGTCATTTATATTTGTTACTGTTGCTCCAAGATATTTGAATTTTTCCACCTCTTCGAAGGATAAATCTCCAATTTTTATGTTTCCATTTCGTACAATATTTTGGTCACGAGACATAATCATATACTTTGTCTGTTCGGGATTTACTTCCAAACCTCTCGCTTTACTTGCTTCAAATAAAATTTCCTCTCCCCAACTTCTAGCTTTTGTCATCCAGTCCGCTGTCAAAAAAATTGAAAGTTAGAATTTATAAAAGAGTTATATTACCGGTTGTTCTGTATGGTTGTGAAACTTGGACTCTCAATTTGATAGGGGAAAAGAGATTAAGGGTGTTTGACAATAAGGTGCATAGGAAAATATTTGGGGCTAAGAGGGATGAAGTTACAGGAGAATGGAGAAAGTTACACAACGTAGAACTGTACATATTGTATTCTTCATCTGACATAATTAGGAACATTAAATCCAGACATTTGAGATGGGCAGGACGTGTAGCACGTATGTGTGAATCCAGAAATGGATAGTGTGTTAGCTGGGAGGCCGGAGGCCGAGACGTAGATGGGAGGATAATATTGAAATGGATTTGAGGGAGGTGGGATATCATTGTAGAGACTGGATTAATCTTTCTCAGAATAGGGGCCGATGGCGGGCTTATGTGAAGGCGGTAATGAATCTCCGGGTTCCTTAAAAGCCATTAGTAAATATTAATAATTACTTTATATGTTTGTATAACATTTTACTTCTTCCACATCTCAGAGCTACAATTCTGATCTTTGGAATACAAGAAAGACCCATTTCGCAGTAAAATTGTCATCAATTAACACATTTAAGCAATATCAACCTAAACACTCGTATTTCGGAAATACTGTAAAAAATAACGAAAATAAAAATTTAGAAATCAAAATGAGAACTCATAATAAGCTGAATGAAATATTATCCAAGGGACTAATATATAATAGCAATTATATAAAATCACAGCGAAATCAAAACACATGTACAGTCTTAGAAAAAAGATTTGTCGCAAATACTTTGTAAGTCCCAGAAAGGAGGCAGTGCGCATGATCAGACGACGAGAGACCTGGTTCACAAGAGAACGACTAGTTGAGGTAATAAAATTAGTTTTGTTTCGTTGTATGTCTGATCATGCGCACTGTCTCCTTTCTGGGATTTACGAAGTATCTCTGCGACAAAACTTTTTTCTAAGACTGTACGGTTCAAATCTGTGGACCTTGCACAAGAAAGGCGTAAAAATACTGGATGGACAACGAGCGAGATTCCTCACACCTCTATCCGGATATAGGCCTATACTGCACGATCGAAAATTTAATATAACCATTTAACCGAACACATGCAATATGAACTCAAAATAACCGACATACGCGATGATATTCGCCAATATGGATTTAAATGGAAGGATCGTATGGACAGAATGAAGGAGATTATCAAAAGAGACATTCCAATAAACACCTACAGGAAGATCTAGTTGAAAGGCTTGAAAGAAGATGCAAACAATGACCACTTTTGAGTAATGGAACAGGCCTTGGTGACGGTGACAAACAACTTTTGTAAATTCCACTACAACCTAATAGAATGACGCAAATACTTGTAGATGGCAGCATAATCAGAATATGTTATCGCAAGGCGAGTGTGTGGCGTACTCTATCGAACTCTATCACAAACTTTGTCCAGCGAAAAATATCGGAGCTGGTAAACAAACCACATATGAATTATTCATAAGTTTATGTGTGGCAACAGATCTAGTCAGCTGTCGTAACAAAAACCGAAGTTGGAGGGAAGGTTACGGCCACCTGAACTTTCATCACACATAAATAAGCCTTTAAGTGCATGAAGTACAAACAGTATATAAGCACATACCAAGCAAGACACACAAAGCTATGACCAGACTGAAAAAATGGAATTGAAATTCTTGTTTTAAAACAGTTCACTGCACTTTCACTGCCAAACCTGCACACACTCTTTAACTCACTGCGCTTATACTACCTCCACTCACTGAGTCCTGCCGCCGATGTAAATAAGAACTTGAGTAACTTATAATGTTACGTAATATCAGGACCTATATATTATTTTTACAGAATAAAATGTTAGCAGGATAATTCTCTTATAATCTACGAATTTTAAGAATATAATAATAACCACATTTTATTGTAGTGTTTGAACAGTGTTTGTGTTGGTAAAGTGTACTGAGGATATAAACAATAACAATGGCGGCAAAAGGAGGAAATGTTGGCGAAAATATGAAAATTAGTGGAAATTATCGCAAAAGAAAGTGTAATCCAGAAAACTGTCCAAATGAAAGATACGATTATTATTTTTAGGTTAATTGTGAATACAACAGTAGACGATAGTTTTGTGCATGTCCAAAGAGGTTTAAAGTATTCTTAAATAATATCAAAATTGTCTTATTTTGAGAAAAATCGAGACAATATTTTAAAAAATTTGTAAATTTATACCGTATACTTATACCTTATGTTCACAAAAATAAATAAAGACAATCTGTAATTTTTTTCAGCCTAATCCACAAAACTCTATTTTTCTCAATTTTAAAAAAGTATGGGTTAACCCGTTTTTCGGGCATATCTTCAATTACATTATTCTTTAGTCTGTTATTTCTTCCGAGCTGTATGAACTACTAGATTATTCAGCGTCGATGAAATTGGTGATGACGAGTTGAGGCTGAGGATTCCTCATTTGATTACCTGACATTCACCTTAAAAAGTTGTAAACAAAAACCTCGGAAAAACCTCCAGGTAATAAACCCAAGCCGTAATCGAACCCACGCCGGAGCGCAACTCCGGATCAATAAGCAAATGTTTCTTGTCTAGCAAAGATATTGAGCAAGAGTGCAAAGAAAATTGAGGCTTAAAAGAGAAATAACGTATATTATCGCGTAATTATCTACCATTTTCTTACCATTCGTTGTATTTATTACTTCTGTTTAATTGTGTACTGGCTCTTACTTTCCAAAGGATCTTTCGTAAGGACGGAGATACGAACCCATAGCTCCCGTGACTACGGAGACGGAACAGGAGTTTCGGAGGGATTTGTGAGTGCAATGTTCGTTTGTAGGGGCGCTAGTTTTTAAAAGCAATAAGATAAAGATGAGAAACAATTTAATTTTGTATAGAAAAAATTGTTTGGAAAAACATTAAAATTACGGTTTGAAAAAAAAAAAAAAGTTAATCTGAAATATTAAAGTGTCTTTTAAGCTACTGGCAAATAAACTCGTATTATTTCACCAATGTCACAAGAGCGACATATAATTGAGGCACTCAGAAGCAAAGTGATACAAGTGACATTTAGTAAGTTTTGAGATAAGTGACTTTGAAGTTGAAACGGAAATTAAAAAATCTGTTACAGGATTATGTTGCTGTAAATTTACTGTTGTATATGTTGGTACCTATATTTTTAACTTCTAAATATAAATTATCTATTCTAAAACTGTTTAAGTAAAATAGGGTCATCCACACCTGTGGAGTAACGCTCAGCGCGTCTGGCTGCGAAACCAGGTGGCCCGGGTTCGAATCCCGGTCGGGGCAAGTTATCTGGTTGAGGTTTTTTCCGGGGTTTTCCCTCAACCCAATGCGAGCAAATGCTGGGTAACTTTCGGTGTTGGACCCCGGATTCATTTCACCGGCATTATCACCTTCATATCATTCAGACGCTAAATAACCTAGATGTTGATACAGCGTCGTAAAATAACCCAATAAAATAAAAAAATAAAAAATAGGGTCCTGAAGTCACTTGTATTATTTTGCCACGAAAATATTTTTGTGGAAAAGTAATATAAGTGCAAGGGTTTTCGGTATTTTTATATTATTTAAAACAAGAACAAGGACATTGCTTACAACATTGAAACATTTCTGTCTTAACAGCACTTGAGCTTTCTTATTATCATATTACAACAAAACATGTGTCTGTATAACCGAAAGAATCAATCAATCAATCTTCTTAATGTGTCCAGTTGTTTGCAGACAACATAAAGTCAACTATAGTCCACTGTAGTATTTTCAGTTCTTCTTTTTCATAGTAAATTAGGGGTATTTTGACCGGTGTTCATTATAGACGCCTGTTGCTACTAGCCAGAGGTAGGGTGTAGTCAATATATACTGCAGAAATGTGTCTTCTGCAATTGATACTGATGATTTTAATTTACTTCTTTTGTGGTTTATGGATGGACAGTATAGAAGAATGTGTTCCAGATCTTCATCATGATTATTACACCACATACAAGTAGGAGTATCAGAAAGGTGAAATCGTTGTAGGTACAATTATGTGACAATGTGATCTGTTCTGACTCTTGTTAAAAATGTTTGAACTTGTCTGGACAAGTTTTTGTAAATTTCCAGATCATTCGGTTTCTTTTTAACGGACTGTAAAATTTTTCCTTTGTCAGAAGAGAGCCAATTGTTGATCCATAAGTTTATAAAATGAAACTTTACAGAAGTAAAGGTATTGAATAGAGATATCACTTGAAGAGGTCTTGGTTGCAAATATGTTGCCTGTTTCGCAACGTTATCGACTTTCTCGTTTCCAGGTAGATCACAATGATTAGGTATCCATTGAAATTTTATTTCTTTTGGAGTTTTTTTAGTTCACTTAGTTGTTTCTGAATTGGAATAATTCTATGTGCGTATAGGTGTGGTACATATTTAATTATATTAAATATAGCCCCCTTGGAGTCGGTAAGTATTGAAATAGATCTTTCAGAAATTTGAGTAACACACTAAAGAGCAGCATCAATAGCTAGCAATTCAGTGTCAAGACTGGAGGAGGCTGAACATGGTATGAAGTAATTTTCTTGATATTTTGGAATATAATACCCTGCTCCTGATGTTCCATCATCAGGGTTTAGAGATTCATCTGTATAAATTTGAAGGCAATCCTTACATGAGCTGCAGAGTAGTTCCATGGCATTTAACTTAAGAATGTATGAAGGATCATTTTTGTAATGATTTCGTGGGATTTGTAGGCAATGTTCTGGAATTATCCATTTTCATGGAGGAGTTCATTTACAACTGGAGTTTTAGCAATGAGTGTGTCTGTGATATAGACTGGTATTTCTTCTTTGTTTATTTTGTAGAAATTACATAGGATATTATCTGACAGTTTGAAGAACATCTGAGATCTGGATGAGGCTTGCAATTTTAAATGTATTTTAGATCCTTTTTTTAATACATAGTTTCTTATTGGTTGAATATTATATTCAATTTCTAGGGCAACAGTTGATGTGGTTTTTGGTACTCCGAAAAAAGAGGGCCTTAGTCGCTGTTCATTACGTCACTAGGCTCATCTAATGAAGTCATATCTCTCTCTGCTGAAACATCTATGTTTCTTTTTGAATATAATTATGTGTGTATATACCGCCTTTGCTTATCATACAATATGAATGAATTAATTAGTCATATTTTTCTCATTAACGTTTTCGGTACGTAACTTGTACCATCTTCAGATGTTTGTGTATGATGCTAATTGTTAACCAAGCCTGTGGGTGTATGTATCTGGACTTAAATGGTCAGTGTTTTTGCATGCTGTGCGATGTGGGTGAAGTGTTGTCATGATTACACAAATGATCACCTTAACTTTTATATACAATTTGCTGGTACCACACTTTATCAAACTTAAATTAGAATGTTTCAGTCATTATTTAAAAAACACTATATAATAATGACTGAAACATTCTAATTTAAGTTTGATAAAGTGTGGTACCAGCAAATTGTATATAAAAGTTAAGGTGATCATTTGTGTAATCATGACAACACTTCACCCACATCGCACAGCATGCAAAAACACTGACCATTTAAGTCCAGATACATACACCCACAGGCTTGGTTAACAATTAGCATCATACACAAACATCTGAAGATGGTACAAGTTACGTACCGAAAACGTTAATGAGAAAAATATGACTAATTAATTCATTCATATTGTATGATAAGCAAAGGCGGTATATACACACATAATTATATTCAAATTGTGACAGCTTATCGGTATATCTTCAACATGAAAATCTATGTTTCTGTCATGAAGTGCATCTGTAGTGCTCCTACCGCGAATATTCCTTCAACTTCCTCTTCCACGCACTTTTCCACGTCTACAGTCCTTATTACAGGCCCATCCTAATGCTTCAGGTAATCAAAGAAAGAGTGGTGTATGAGTGGGATGAATTTCTTTAGCTATTGCAAGTTGCTCTACTTAGCAAAAGTTATCCTTATTGGATCACTGTATAGTTGGTCCAGCTCAATGTGTGCAGGCCTTCCACGTAGATGTTTCGAATATGTAATTTATTACCTCTCTCCATTATGGCAAATGAATTAGTCATACACAGAAGAAACGCAACAACAATATGCAAACAACGCACTTGTATTAGTTTGCCTCTCAGTCAAAACTCTGTATGCATTGTAATATAAGTGTAAGGCCAACATGGCGCAGCAATGACTGGAACTGCACTTATATTACTTTTTCTCTGAACAGAAGTGACGTTAAAGATTTAGAATATATACTTATCTCACTTTTTAAAAAAATGTCACTTATATTACTTTGCTTCTGAATGCCTCAATTAGCTCTTTATTTGGAATATTGAAAAATATTCAGATCGAAAATTACGTTCTTTAATTTAGTTCATTTAGTGTTCTGCACAAGGGTACGTCTTTCACTGCAAACCCAAGGGCAGGTCTTTCACTGCAAACCCAGCATTCTCCAATCTTTCCTATTTTCTGCCTTCCTCTTTGTTTTCTCATATGATCCATGAAATTGCGTTATGTAATGTAATTATAGGCCTATATGTATGTTTTCAATATCATTAAATATTACAGTATATTCACAAAATATGTAATCGACATGCTTGCTACGCACCGACACGATAGCTTACTTGTAAATTATGTCAAAGCGAGCTACGTAGCAATCATCTTCAGTACAACAAATCTTTAATAACAAAATGAACCACAACTCGTAAACGATAAAAGCTACCTAAAATCTGAATATAGATATCAAAAGCTCGTATGTACATACTTACATATTTCACTCGCAATATGTAGGCTATAGATCCAACTCATACTTCGGGCGTGGCAAGTGGTCGAAGACGGGGAGCGAGCAAAAGTTTCTCCACGTTTTCAGTAGTCCTGTAACAGTGTACAAAATATTAATCATGGAATAAACTAAATTACATAGACTATTTCGTTTATATGACGTCAATCCATTTTCGGCCCATGAAGTGTAATGAAATTTTGAATTCCAACCAATCACAGTCATACATAGCGATAATTTCTGCAGCTCGATTTATCACAATCAATTTATCGCATGGTCGTTCTTTTGTTTAGTCAGTGTCGCCAACTGTTTCCACATAAATCGATGAGCATTAATCCATTGCACTAAATAAAGTGCGAAATCCTACTTCCACATCTACATCTTCAACTTCTAATTCCATGTCCATTGTATCTAAAGAAAATGACACTCATTCATAACTGTTCATTTAATTAATATATTAATCAGATTATACTATAAAATATTTAAATTAAATTATGATTTCAGCAGATAATGAAAACGTAATTCTGTTATAATAAGAGAAAAGCGCAGTTCATGTAATTAACATTTTTAAACCTGTATTTCGCTTTTCTCGATTAGAATTACTGAATAATATTCAATTTTTTTTATTGCAGTAATCGTTCTTCATCTATTTCGACTTCACAATGTCTGAATAGGTTAAGTGTTCATAAATATACAATTATTAACATTTTGTGAGCGAATTTTAGGGATATAATATTATTTACATTTTTATTTTATTCAGAAGATAGTCCTTATAAATGTCACTCGAGGTCTGAGATTTTCCCAATAAATCCACCCGCTTTGCTGGTGGATTTATCTGCAAATCTCAGACCTCTTGTGACATTACTACAGATAAAAAGCTCTTTATTTATTCTTTGATTTACATACAGGTTTGTGTTGTCTATCTTTTACAGGTACGAGTTATTGGCATTTAGCAATGTTAGCGCCAGGATGACTTACATTTGAGTCTAGTACGGGCTCGTAGATGGATGCTATTCAATTTAAAAACATTACTTACTTTATTTCATGTTTTCTATTACAAGAAAATGTATGTATAAAATAAATAATACAAATCTATACATTTGAAAAGTGGAATGTTTCTGAAATAAAGTGGCATGGGGCTAAATGAAGACGGTAGATAAAGAAAACGTGATTTTTTGGCATCAGGGGATGCAACCAAGCCAAGTTCCGCTGATCTGTTTTTGCACAACCATAAACGAGTATATATCATATTTTAGGAAAGTTGGCTCTGTTATTTGACCATCGTTTTTGATTATATCATTTCAGACAAATTACAATTCAAATCTAGGTTCATTATAATATACAGAGCCCTCAATCCATAATATTAGTCAAATAGTGATTGCGGTCTTTCTTCTTTCTGTAATTTCCACATCATTAATGAACATCAATATTGTCCTTGTAGAAAGAGAGAATAAAAAATTCTTATTACGTAACAGAATTGGTCCCATTACTGAAATTTGCAACTTATGTTAGCATAGAAACAACGTATATAATTCTAATGGAAATTTCCGTTCCAGTTGCAAAAAGTGGTCACACCTGGAAGGCAACAAACGGGTCTAGTTCATTGCCTTATGTGTATGAAATTAAATCAGCGGTTCCCAGCCTTTTTTCCCTTACGTACCCCTTAAGTAGGCTTTTACTGAAACTGTACTCCTAACTCTTCCACACAAGTTTTTACCACACCACTTACATACTTACTTACAAATGGCTTTTAGAGAACCCGGAGGTTCATTGCCGCCCTCACATAAGCCCGCCATCGGTCTCTATCCTGAGAAAGATTAATCCAGTCCCTACCATCATATCCCACCTCCCTCAAATCCATTTTAATATTATCCTCCCATCTACGTTTCGGCATCCCCAAAGGTCTTTTTCCTTCCGGCCTCCCAACTAACACTCTATATGCATTTCTGGATTCACTCACCCATACGTCCTACATGCCCTGCCCATCCCAAACGTCTGGATTTAACCCTCAAACGGAGTTGTGACTGTTTTATGACATAAGTGGAGTTGTGGGGTCAAAAACGATACCACTACAAAAGGAGGTAAAATATTAATTTTGTTTACTTTTTAAGATGATATAATAGGAATTTCAATTATTATTAAGTTTGTTTACATAATTTAGCGACATATAACTAATATGAGTACAATATATAATTATTAGTAATTTTTGCAAAACTTTGAAAAACAATAGATCATAACATAATGTAACACCGAAAGTCTGTATGACAATTTTGATTTAATTTAAAATTATTGTAAAAGATAAAGTTCCATTTTATCATATTTTCTTTATAACCATCACATTCAAATGTAGTAATCACAATAAAAATGTCAGTCTGGTTGCATACTTTGCTGTCAAACTGGATTTCCTTTATTCTCCACACTCTCTACATGTAACTGATCGGCATGCCTGGCAAACTGGACGGTCACAACTAACACAGTACTGGTTTGTCTTCTCTTTTGAACGAGGACACAGTGCGCAACGTTTTCTTTTCGATTTCTCGCGTGTTTCTTCATTCTTTTGCAGAGGTTCCTTCAAAATCCTGGAAACAGTCATTCTGAGTTCTTTTGGGAGTCGGTCATTTACAAGCCTTTCATGTAAGTTGTCTTCCTAGCGTTTTCAGGAATTCAAAGCGGGAAATGGGTATATAGTCCTTGAATGATGTCTGTAATATATAAGAATTGACACCTGTAATATTCAGAATTGCATAGAAAATAGCCAGAGGCAATCTTCGGGTTCGTTTGCTGTTACTATAATATGTAATACACATTTGGTCAAGGCTATCTATTCCCCCTTTTGTACTATTATAGAAGGAAATAATTTCAGGCTTGCCTTTCTTAAGCACGTGAGAAATTAATGTGCGGTCATTTTGGAAACCATATTCAGTTGAGCCTACTTTACGTTTCCTGCCTGCCTGAAATTCTGTGGAATGTTTTTGTTTTTCCGCATCGTCCCTACATAAGTTAGTTTAGGTTCTTTGAAACTAACTCCATGGAAGTGAAGTAATTGTCAGCTGTAACATTTCTGTGACTTCCACAAATAGGCTTTACTAATCTCAGTACTGGTTGTGTTGGTTTCTGCAGCGTTTTTTCTTGTGCAGCCAGACCTATCCAATCACTGTCTTTCCCAGCATATATATATATATATATATATATATATATATATATATATATATATGTATATATATATGTATATGCATTCAAGAGATAATTAGTGTTCGCATCAGACAAAATCATAATTTTCATCCCATATTTCTCCGGCTTACTAGCTATGTAAACCCTAAATTTGCGGAAACCTACTAGCATCTCATCTACACAGGCATAAGAATATATATTACAGCAAGCCTGAGAGTTTTCAACCATTTTGTGAAAAATATACGACCCTGCTGCACATGGATCAATTTCCTTCCTTGTTGCTCATGTTGCAAAATCATCAAAACGCAAGCAATATATCAAAATGACCAAAATGTATGTTCACCTGACAGAAATAATGGTACGGAAAATACCCCTTCCAGTACCATCAGTTGCAAACATGGACTCGAGACTTTCATGGTTTGATTTGAAAACTGCTGTGCAATATAGGAACCCGAAAAGTGCTCTCAGCTCTACTGCATTAGTGTCTCTCAGTTCTGTACAAGTTGTATCAGAAAAATTTGCTCTGTGGGAACTAATTTTCTCATTTGTGTGTATAACAATTTCTGTAATCATGTCTTCTGTAAATAAACATTCCCATGCCTGTAAAGGATTGCACGAATTCCCTAAATTTTTAGATTTTCCTATTAGTGTAGGTACTTTCATTACAATATTGTGTGCTGGTGTCCTTCTGTCTCTATTAGGTTCGGTAGCCGACCATTTGCATGCATTCTTACCGTAGAAATTCAATGAATCACCATTTGGTTGGTTTACATCTTCATCCACTCCATCCGAGTCGTAATCTTGTTCTGAATCCGTGTCATGTTCAGAATTATAGTCCGGATCATTTTTGTCCCCACAGTCACCCGCATCACTGCCTTCACTTTCATCTATTACACTGTTTACAAAACGTGGGAAACCAGAATCGAACATTAGTAGCCATACTCCACTATGAAAACTCGTTGTTGTACATTGACAAGGTACAGATACACAACTGAAGTTGTGGGGTCGAAAAGGATACCGCTCAATATTTTAGCTATTATTGGAAATAAATAACGGTACCTCCTGGTCAACGACACAGCCAATGGATTAAACTTGACAAAAGGAAAAGGTATACAAAAGATTTAGAGAAAGAATGCAACGGTTAAGGAATGTCAGGGGTATACAATTTGCCTGGGATCGAAAAAGACCCCACAACTCCGTTTGAGGGTTAATGTTCCTAATTATGTCAGGTGAAGAATACAATGTGTGCAGTTCTACGTTGTGTAACTCTCTCCATTCTCTTTAACTTCGTCCCTCTTAGCCCCAAATATTTTTCTAAGCACTTTATTCTCAAACATTCTCAACCTCTGTTCATCTCTCAAAGTGAGAGTCCTAGTTCCACAACCATACAGAACAACCGGTAATATAACTGTTTTATAAATTCTAACTTTCAGCTTTTCAGAGAGCAAACTGGATGACAAAAATGTTTTTCAACCGAATAATAACAGACATTTCCCATATTTATCCTGTGTTTAATTTCCTCGCGAGTGTCTTTATATTACATCACTTACATAAAATGTAACAAAACGATTCTGTGTATCTAGGATAGTTTTTTTTTTTTTTTTTTTTTTAGTTTTAAATAATAGAAACAATATATATTATTTTAATGTACCGAAGTACATATGATATTTCCATGCAGATATTCTGCGTCATCATGCGATCCCGGCCAACTAGTCACTCATATCGAGTGCACCTCAGCACATGTGTGGACTTCGGTCCTGCGTTCATAGACATCTATGACGTAGTGCAGAGGGCGGCCACTAGAGGGAACCCAAGAGTTTGAGCTTAATCTGAGACGATTCTGACCGGCGTCGGGGTTGTATCCGGTGTGGCTTAGTGGATAAAGCATCAGCACGTAGAGCTGAAAACCCGGGTTCAAACCCCGGCGCCGGAGAGAATTTTTCTCCGTTCCATTACTCTTTCATCGTAATAGAAACAAACTTGGAAAAAAGTCATATTTATTTTACAATTTTCTTAAAGTAAAATGAAAAATAGTAATGAAAATCAATGGCTGCGGCTGTATAAACAACAGGGTATTGCATGGCGCGAGGCAACAAGGTGTAGACTAATGTCCGCCATTTGGCGTACCCCTGAATGGCTTGACGCGCACTCTAATTTGGAAACAACTGTATTAAATCATCGGTCTTGACTTCATCGCAGCATCTCATCATTTCATCCTTTAGATAACGGGGAATTCGAATTATTTACGCGAAGGTAGTTTTCCACTTTAATCAATTGTGGGCATTCCTGCGGCATTGCCGCAGTGACGTCAGACCTCAGCGAAGCATCAAACTTACCCCCTACCTTCCCCTTCTCCCACTCCATGAAAATACTGCGCGTGTACGTGGCGGATTGTACTAGATTGCTGTACTTCAGAGCTTCATTAGTGATACAATGTCTTTCGCAGAATCATATGAATCGAGAGGATATCACACTTACGAGAAAGGCGGTTCTTTCATTTCTCATGTTTAGGATCAGTTACAAATATTCAGGACGCGAACTTAAAATATGTACATTCTTAAAATAGATCACCTGTTATATGAGTTCAAAGAACACAGATCCAGTGATTTTCAAAGGATGGAGAAAGATTTCAATATTTTTGCCACTCCTTTTCATGTTTAAATTGAAAATGTTATCCCAGAATTGCAGTTAGAGGTACTGGATTTGCAGAATGATGGCTTCTTGAAAGCAGAATGTGAAGGTCTACTGGAGGCTAAAATTTTTTAAAAGATGTCCAGTACTATATATCCACTGCTTAGACAGTTTGCTTCAAAAATAATGAGTACCGTCATTTCCCATAACTATGGTCCTGGAAAATAACTATTGTCCACGATACAACTATTCAAATGTTGTACTCCATAACCTAGTACCTCGTTTATCTATATTCTTGCTGTACTGTAGTTTGAATTCAAGTCACTGCAGCTATGTACGAACGGTCTATGTTACTCCTACAATTATCTTTGAATGGTTGTATCGTGGACCATAGTTATGGGAAATGACGGTATGTATTCATCAACCTACCAGTGCGAACAGCTGTTTTCTAAAATGAAATATAAAGTCCAGCCACAGTTCTTGCTTAAGCGATGCTAATCTCCTTGCGCAACTGAAAATAGCATGCACAGATATAAATCCCAGTTTCGAAGAAATTGCTTTGAAAAATTCTTAATTAAATATCACGTGAATGGACTATTCTAATTACGTATGGTAGGTAGGAGTGTAGTGGCGCAACTGTAAATCCGTCACCGCACTGTAGAGTGCAACCCCTCCCACAGTATGTAGTAGCCATTTAAATCCTGTCTTGTGGGTTGCGTTCATTTTGCCCACCATTGACTTTAATGAATAACTAGGCCTACTTTTCGTGCCGATAATTACATTTCACTATATAATCATAGGCCTACTTAATAGTCAAATAACAACTCATATATTTCACGTAAGCCACAACGTGTATTTAGAATTCTGTCTTAGGTACAATTACCAACAGATATTAAGTAGTGATAGCCCTGCTGGCTGGAAGTCCTTAGTATCATTACGGAAATTATAAATGAGAAAAAATGCTTGTCTTTGCCTGAAGCAGAACCCGCGCCCTTAAGCTCAACTGTTTTAACACAAATCACCTCTCAACATGGCACAGTGACATGTAACTCTCAAAATCACTAGGAGTAGAATTAAAGAGGTGCAACAAACTTCTTCAAATAGGAAACTCTTTAACCCTTAAATTCGCAAAGTATCCTGTAGGATACAACACGTTAATGGGCTATATCCTATAATTTTAATACAATAGAAAAAATATTGGTACGAAAATTAAAATTTCACAATGCTATAATATTGTACGACATAATATAAAATATGGATATCGCGATAGTTGTTTTCTTTACAGTCCGACACGGTTTAATAAACTAGTGTGAGAAATGAAGTTTTGCCAATTTAAGGGTTAAAATCTTCATGGCCTGCAATAGGGGTAATAATAATAAGAATGACACTCTTTCAGCTTTCCCAATAACGGGACTGCCTCATTGGACAAAGCATAACAAACACACAGAGTGAAAAAGAAACAGACCACAAAAGAGAAATATGGGGAACGAACAAAAAAAAAAGGAAATTAAGTACAGGAAAAATAATAGCATACATATAACAGACCTAAACATAGTAAACAAACAGATTAGACATTCAAACAAAAGTTCTTCTTGTTTAGGAAACAAAGTATAGGTGATATTTTAAAATGGCAAGTCATCCTCTGATAGCAGTAAGGGAAACATCACGAATGAAGTCGTTGTTCAGCTGGAACTTCTTGCAGAAACTGACAAAGAGGATAGATATTGTGCCCCTAGCGCCAACCATTAGCTCAACTACTTCAATGGAGGTGAAGTGATATTTCTCCAAATAGAATGGAACTGTGGGCTCATAAAGTCTGCATTTTTCTGCGTGGACTTCTGCGGGCTGTTGTTCCTGTGTCTCGAACCTGACTGTCAGGTCGATAATGTAGGCGGATGTAGAGCCTGGTGGAATGGCAAGCATGTCAATTCGCCGACAGGATCCCTCTTGAGAGATTCCATGGACTTCTTCGTGTACAGTGAGACCTTTTCTCCTCAAATCTTCGGCAATCATGGACCTGATTCTGTGATGTCTAGAGTTCCGCAGCGGCTCGCTGAGAAGACAGGCACCCAAAACGTGGCCAAGAGTTTCAATCTCACTGACGCAACGACGACAGTGGTTTCCGTCTCTGGACCTTACTGGTATAGCACGCAGCGGACAAACATTAGCTGTCATTTTAAGAGCTAGTCTCCATTCACTGCTAGTGAGGCGATCAGGTTGTCGGATCCATTTATTGGTGGGAGTGAACTCCTTATAGAGGATGACGCCTTTCCCTTTCTGATTTAATGAGCACCAAGATTGAAATGCTCGCTCTCTGAGCTCTTGTCTCAATTTTTTCACTTGAAGTGAATCAGAAGAGATGTTTTCCTAGGATCAAAACTCATAAATCTCACACGACTTTCTACGATTCAAACCTATAAATCTCTCAGACATTTCAGAACCTAACCCCTTACATCTTAGAGCAGGCCTGCAGAACTCGCAAAGTAGGGGAACTATGGCGTCAGCCTCACTCCACTTCTATTGGGGATGATTGACTTCCCCCCCCCGAGAATGAATGTTGATGCAGCCGAGCGTAACTAGAACGCTGTAACCGCACAGGTAGAAAAGGTGGGTGGGGTAAAAGAGGGAAGGAAAGCAGTCGCTCTCAAGAGCTACAGTTCTGCAGGCCTGTCTTAGAGAATCATGCACTATTCTAACTCCATATATCTCACAGAAACTCCTCAAGACTCAACCCATACATCCCACAAAAGCACCACAGAATGCAAATCCATAAATCGCAAAGGAATTTCCAGGATTAAACTCCATATAGGCTATATGACGCAGGATCTTTCCACTATTCAACGCCATAAATATCATTGGATCAACGCAGGATAGAACTGCATAAACCTCGTAGGATCCAATCCCATATATTTCACTGAATCTCACCACAATCTAACCCCATGTCATATGAATCTCCTTAGAATGCAACTCCACAAATCTCTCAAAGATCTCTAAGGCATTCAGCCCCATAAATGTTAAAGGAAAACTCACAAGGCATGTCCAGAGCGAGTACCGGCCTGTTTTGTGATACGCTGTCAGATGATAGACATACGGCTATGTCGAAAAATTTGGTATACTTTCCTAAACACACGTACACAAAGACCTAGACTGAAAGGCCAGTGCTTTGGTAGCATAATAAATAAACAAATTAATTTAAAAACTAAAAACAAGAGGTCAAACTCAATAAAGTGACTCTTCATATACAAACAACTGTAAACGTGACTACTATCAGTTATTCCGCGTCTGATATCGGAACAGATGTTACGCGATGATCAAGCCTTGTACAGTGATGTTAAACATGGTTACTAGCTGGATGAACTTCAATGCGGGGACGCCGCGAGGGTCAAGGCCAAAGGGTGGAGTAACAACTGCCCTACACTATAATATCGTATAAATTACTCCTTCACTTCCAATAATTACTACGCCCATATCATCCGAAGCACATCGGCTCGTTTAGTTGTGCTGCGGTCAAACATCTTCCACATACCATCTCGCACAAAGAAGGATCACCAATCTGTTGAAATATAGGAGTTGAATAAAACTATTTGCTCACACGCAGGATTTCAATTAAAGCACTCGTTTTCCATGAAAAAAACACTAGAGTTCAAATGACGGATAGTCCAAATCGAAGCCATAGTAATAACAAGACTACTGTATGTTGGAGAAGGTTGTTAAGGCAATACTTCAGTTTTCCTTTCTATTAGAACCTTTTTACTTTTTCATCATATGAAGTAGCCATGTAGGTCAACTCGACGTAACTCAGAAACCAGTGAAGATTTTGAATAGAGAGAGCTTTTAAAAGTAATTTCCATTCTTTCTCGACATTTCTCTCGCTTTGACCCGCCGTCTAACGTTAAAAATAAAAAAGTTTGCTGCCAACCAACTTTACAAGACGTAAATGTCTATTTTGAACAGATCACTTCGAAATTAGTTTTTATTCTCACTTTTCAAAAACGATTTTGATTTCAAATTTTTTTATATGCTTTCCTTAGACATTGACCTAACAATCATAAAAATATCAGTGCGATTGATTGACTATCATAGGAGATACTACATGCTAAATTCTTAATGGAATCATCTTGGTCATGGGAGATCTCCTCGCGTCTTGGAAGAGAATGCAATCCAGAAGACGTCACAACAGCATGCGCAGTAGAGGACAGTTTTCGCATCGAAATGGTTCCCTCCACGGCAGAAATTTTCTCATAGCCTATGGTTTACAGAATGGAGCAAGGAGAATATTTCTTACTATTCCAGTTTAAATCATTGTCCATAAAGAAGCCAAGGTTCTTAATGGTTTCCGAATATTTTACTGATTTACCATTATAATTGCATGCGGTAGGTTAATGCGGTGAAGTGTTATAAGCAGACGTTGATACTGTTTAGGCCTACAGTAGACTGAGATTTTTCTGGGTTTAACTTTAACATTGAGATAGACAATCTTCTTAGTAAAACTTAAAAACTATAAACAAGAACATCATTCACAACACGATAAACTGCATTGTTGCAAAACGCGTAAAACTTATAATTGGAAAGTGTGTGTCACCTTAATAATACTTATTTATTTTTATAAATTGAAATCTTTCTCATAACCGATCAGTAGTATCTGGAAACTAGTGCACCGTTTCATATTCCTCAGGAGAGTGAGTCCTGTAAAATATTTAGTTCTTCTAATTGATCCAATGTAGTTACGATCGATAAAATTGCCTAATATGGCTACCTTTGGAAGGGAAGTGAACCTTGGTGCCTTATGTCATAGATTTGAGACACGCTAAAAAATTTCCATTCACGGATTCGAGATCCATATGAAATGGGCCCGTGGTTTCTCCTGTTTGTTAACATTTTGTTTACGATGTCTTGTATTTTATGTGAAATGTAGCGCCCATAGCAGCCAACTCTGACATTCCATTATCATACACTTCATGTCCTATATCCTATATAAAAAAAGGTAGTCAAAGAACATTCTGTACAAAAATGGAACGAAAAATGGGTCAGTAGTAGGAAATTCGGACAATATTTACATAGGTCTCAAATTAAAACAGACTTTTCATGGAACAAGTGCCTGGAAAATGCTCTGGATTTGTTCAACCTGTCAATGTTTTTTATTTCGTCCATAGGCCTACACGAATTTCGTCAAGCATATTACAGATATACTGGGTGTTCAGTTCAAAGTGTGTCATGGCTCGCTGTATGCTGTCATATGGCTAGTCGATGAGCCTAGAGAATTCAGTCTTCCTACACTTCCGCAGAGGTGTATTACCTATGTATCACAGAAGTTGCATAGCAAGTACAGCGTTCATTCTGAAGAGTACTTACTGATATGTACGGTAACGCCGGTAGTGGCAAGAATGTGAACTGTTTGGAAACATGTACTGAGGTGGATTTTTTTCCTTACTGTCAGGATATGGGGAGAGGGTTAAGACGATTACTTACGTATTTGTTGACATTAACTTCGACGGTCAACATGGACATGGAGCATTTGATTTGTATTGTGGAATGTTGCCGTACGCAACCGATGATAACAAATAACCTGCGTACGACTTAGCCGCGCAAAACACAGTTCGAAAGAGGTTATGATAGCACACAGAAAGTACAGACCGCCATCTGTTGCTACGACGTTCAAGTTATACCATACACGTTCTCAAGTTCAGATTGAACACCTCGATTAATAGGCAACTTCTCTGACATAAAAGCTGAAACTCGCTTCAAATCGCTGACTCACAACAGTGACGTCATAACACACTTTGAAATGAACACCCAGTAGTCCCGCGCCGTGGCGACGTGATCCAAGGCATCCTGCCTAGGACTCGCGTTATGGAATGCGCGCTGGTTCAAGTCCTCATGGAGGAAGAAATTTTCTCATAAAATTTCGGTTAGTGTATGGGATTGGTGCCCACACAGCATCGTGAGCTACGATAGGTAACGAAAATCCGATTTCGAAAACCAGCTATAACGGCTGGGGGAATCGTCGTGCTAATCACACGATACCTCCATTATGGTTCAATGATCATCCACCTCTGCTTCGGCATGTGGGTGTGAGGCCAGCAGCCGGCTGGTCGGTCTTGCTCCTTCATGATAGCGCCACGAATTTTACATTTTTATATTACAGGTAAGACTCTCATTACAATATAAGGTATAGGACTTCATAAAAATGAAAGCATTTGTTCACTTCCAGTTTTCCGTTCCTCGCCTCCAATCATTAATCAATACGCTTTTTACAAGTGTGGATATATAGATGAAGAAGCTACTCCATTCACGACTCCTATGCAGTACTGTTTTGGTAATAGGCCTATTGGTGATAACTGTGACACTTGTGAAACACTTGCTTTTATGGGATATGTTCATTGTGCAAATTCTTATTGTTACTATCATGCTGTAATTTATCTACACTATTGCAAACCGTAAACTACTGACATGCAATTGACTTAAATACCTCACATTTATATATGACAGTGTATTGCTACATCACTTTCAAGCCTCATAACTCGTAAACGAATTAACGTCAGCCGAAACGGATTTCAGTTTTATAGTCGACTATGACCCAAGTCTCATCAAGCAACTCAACTTACACCACGTACAATTCCCTTATTAGACTACAACTTTACTATAGCTAATTGTTTCTAAATAATGTCTTTAATCTACAACTGTAGTCAATTTATTGTTATTATTATCTCTTTACTATTGATTATTCTTTTTAATCATGTGTTCAATTTGTAATTTTAAGTTATTTCTTCTATTATTTCTTTACAGTTTATTATTGTTTCTAAATCTTTCGTATTACCTCTTTACTATTGCATATTGCCTCTAAATAATTGCATTAGTCGTTAGTTGTAAGTCATTACTTGCATTATATTTCCACTATTGAACGTTGTTCCTGAATTATCCATGTAATTTGTAACCGAAAATCATCGCTTGTAATATTCCTCACTATTCTTTATTGTTCCTGAATTATGTATTAATTTGAAACTGAAAATAAGACTTCGCTTTATCAGTCTACTATTGATTATCATTTCTAAAGCCATATATTTAAATTGAAACAGTGAGACATTTCTTGTATTATCTAATTGATTAAATGGCGATCTTACCCGTGTTAATTATGTAAGCATGTGCGGCTTACAGCTGTTTCGGTGCTACTTGACACCATCCTCAGAGCCTTCTGTGTTTCGGCGTCATCTATACTTCGCTGCGTGTTGTGTAGGTGCGTTAGCGTGATGAAGAGTTGTCCGCCGAGACACAGAAGGCTCTGAGGATGGTGTCAAGTAGCACCGAAACAGCTGTAAGCCGCACATGCTTACATAATTAACACGAGTAAGATCGCCATTTAATCAATTATTTATATTCAAGTGTTAAAAGTAGTGTACGAAAGATTCAACATGGATTGTATTATCTCGTTCGCATTGTTTATTGTTCGTGACACATTCAATTAATCTTAAACTGTAGTTATTCCTTCGCTATTGCACATGCTTCTACATAATCCATGCAATTTGCAACTGTGATCATTGTTACGTATTATCTTTTTTTACTGATGTTTATTGGTTATAAAACATGTAACTAATGTGTTACCAAGTATAATCCTAATACACCTTAGGATAAAAGAGGGGTTTAAATGTTGGATGATAAAAAAAACAAGCGCCGTACCTACCCTACATATAATCGTGTGTAGGTCAAGTGAAATATGTAAATTTCGTCATCGCTAGGTATAAGAAAATATCTCAGAAGTAAAATATTTGAAGTCCTTTTACCAGTAGAGATCATTTCGTTTCAATTTCATTTTCCCTCCTATTATATACCTTAAAGCAACGTTTCTCAAAGTGTGGGAAAGAGATGAGGGGAGGGGATGATTTGGAAAATAAAACAAAAAATGTCTTATTAACACATTTATGTTGTATCAAGAAACATTAACAAAATTGAACATAAAAATAAAATGAAAACGTTATAGCTAAAGTAAAAAATAATTAATGCTATAAATGTGTCAGTTTTGAGAAAGTATCTTCTCAAATCTTCGCTCTGTATTCAATATGCACACAATTGTATTATTTCCAATTTCAAAGAGATTTCTCGCTTTTGTTTTGATGGAAATCATATACTGGAAACTTATTTTGCATAAATACGAATTTGCAAATCCTATCAAAACTGTGACAGTTTCTTTTGCAAGCTCGAGGTATCTTACATTCTTTTTATCTAAAACTAATCTTTCTTACTTACTCACTTACGACTTTTAAGGAACCCGGAGATTCATTGCCGCCCTCACATAAGCCCGCCATCGGTCCCTAACCTGAGCAAGATTAATTCAGTCCCTACCATCACATCGCACCTCCCTCAAATCCATTTTAATAGTATCCTCCCATCTACGTCTCGGCCTCCCCACTGCGAAAAAATTATACTTTTAACCTTCCATCAGTAAGCACATATTTTGATAATCCTTCCACCCCCCCCCCCAGCCAGTGGAATGGAACTGTTAGAAATGGATTCAGTATTTATCTGTCACTGTCATAATTGTTTTGAGTTTCTTTCGGAAGATATTCAAAAAGCTCGTGTTTAAAACTGTGCAAAGTTAATTGTTTATCCGCAAAAACATGTCATACGATATGTAGCTAAATTTTCCGTGAGTTTTTTAAAACACTGGAGTGAATAAATTTTCTTTTTATTCAGGAACGTCTACCAGAAAACAAGTTCCCTTATAAATCCATCGATTTTATCTCTGGCTGTCATGTTAACAACTTGGCTTCGCATACTAATACAGTATTTCAAGTGTTCTAAGCGTCTGAAAAAATGTATCAGAAAGGAAGGCCAGTCTAATAGTATATTATGATACAAGGTTGGGAAGTGCTTTTTAAAAAATCGAGGAAAAGTTTAAAAAACTAGAAGAGCGAATTTTTCATTTTCCGAGATTTTGTAATGCACTTTACAAACGTGTATTGTACATTTTTTGCATGTTCATATTTTTAAAATTGAAAATACAATATATTTTGCACGGAAAATTTAGAGCAATATTATTCCAAAGTCTTCGCAAAACTGCACTGTAATGGTAACTATAGAGGTTTTCATGTTAAGAACAAAGCATTGATCTTATGGGCCTTGCCTAATACATTGTACAAGCTATGTGGTAGGTAGGCGTTTCTATGGCAACTGGTCATTTGATAGAATAGCCCCATATGCTTAATGCTTTTTTTCTTAACGTGAAATCCTCTTTTTCATTAGTAGGTGGGATATGATGATAGAGACTGGATTAATCTTGCTCAGGATAGGGACCAATGGCGGGCTTATGTGAGGCCGGCAATGAACCTCCGGGTTCCTTAAAAGCCAGTAAGTAAGTAAGTACAAGATGTGCACTGTAATGGGTCTATTTCAGTATAGTTTTATGTTATGAAGAATATTTTCCCTAGCAACAAGTTTCTGTTTGAGAATTGTAACTTTCAAGATCTAACAACAATAGCTGTAAATACAGTAAAAAACATAATCGTAAAAATACATTCGTATATTGCAATTTTTCGTTTTGCAGGTATCGACACATTAGAAGTTGGGTGGTATCTACTGGTTTTGAGTAAAATTATCGTTGTTCACGATCTGACAAGCATTTGTCGCAAACAAATGTCTCACCCAAAAGTGGATCGCACCTTCAAAAAGTTTAGGAACCACTGCCTTAAAGAATATTCGGACTCAAAACTATACCCATAAAGAAATGTAACTGAGGCAGGTTTGTTGGAATTTTCCGCTCAGTATTACGTTTAAAGAATTTTTCTTCCCGTCAGCTACATTTATCTTATCCAGGAGAGATAAAATGACGTATATATGTTTTTGACATAATTACTACTTCTCACCGGTTCACAGTTCGATCAAAAAAAATATAACACATACCTACATGTTCAACGGAATTTTCCCATGGAACTTCCTTTTTCTCAGTAAGTGGCTCTTATACTGTACTAACTATTCAGAAACAATGATACGATGATACAGCAAATATGATGAAAGTACGGCACTAAATGGCAAGGAAAAACCCAGGTATCTGGGGGAAACCTAACTCTAAGTCATGTCATTCATTATAAATACCTTTAAATTATGCCGATAGTGGAATTGGTAAGAAATATTCTAGTTTAGCTTTTCTTATAACTCGAGAAATGCAATATATTGTATTAACATTTTACTTGTAGGCTACAGACGGCATGGATTTTGTTTCTTCCTTAAAATGAAGTGATGAACAAATAAATGACTTAGTTTCGAAGAAACTGTTATTTGCATAATTATACTTCCAATCGAAATCTCTTTTAACTTTTTCAGATCTAAGATTTGAGACCTTAATTACGGTTAGAGTGGTTTGGGAATTTTGGGTATTTGCACCGTGTCGCAGATACAGAGCCACTCAAGGTTTCGGAGCCATATGTCGAAAAAATAAGCGAGGAAAGCTGTCTGTTGGATCCGTATCCAATATAATTACACAGGTTAATATTCTCTATGAAATTAAGAGCATTAAAAGTATCATTATTTTGAAATAATCCTTAAGATTTTTTTGATGTGAATACATTTATAAATACGGTCCAGTACTATATTATAATAGAGTGGCATCCTACAAAGTCTACTGACACATTCTCTGGCCAGTTCTGTCGCGCCTATAATAAAACTTCTAAACTATACGTAAGTAATGAAGTAAACGGTGATCGACAAAGTATTAATGTATCCAACGTGAAGTAGAGTTGGAGCGAATGATGTCATCTAGCAAGACGAGGGAGGGGAAGATGAGGCACGAATTAGCGGGTCGCGCGGTAGTCGAGGTGTAACTCAAGAATGCGAAGCCATAGAACGTTTGCAATAGTGTCAAACGATCAGTAACGAACCAGGCTACAATCTCAATTGAGCAACAACCAGTAGTCGACAAGTTAAATTGGAAAAATTCACGAGTGAAGATGAGTGAAGAGGGAAAATTCACAATGTCGCGCAAATGGGAGCAGTTGTATAAACAACGAATACCTTACATTGAACATCCCATTCCGAAAGATTTATTCACCAGAAGTAAGAAGTTCGTACCGAAACTGTTAAGTTGTATGAGCTTGGGCTATATACCTACTGAACGAACTAGTAGTAACGCAGCTCTCACCGACAACAAACCAGCAAAATAAACATGTATAGTCGGGTAGTAACCAAACTTGTCTTTGTACCTTAGATTAATAAATAAAATAGAGAAATAATGTTGTATAAAAGAATAAATTTGACAATTAGAATCTTGGTAATTTTCAATATAAAATTATTTACCCATACATATAAGAATAAAGATTATCTTTTTCATACTTACAGTTAATAACGTCATATCTTACAAACAGGCAGCAGTATGTTTCATTCAATCAAGTAAAATCAAAACCATTCACAGTAACTTCAGGTGTACCCCAAGGACCTAATCTTGGTCCCTTGTTCTTTTTACTTTATATCAATGACTTACGTAAACAGATTTTGCACACTGAATGTTTACTATATGCTGATGATGTTAAATTGTATAAAGTCATTGACAAACAACAAGACATTTTTGATCTACAGCATGATTTGACAGACTATATAGATGGAGTATCGATAATTTTCTTCTGTTAAATCTTAATAAATGTTGCTTTATGACATATTCTAAAAATAAGAGAGTTGCTCAAAATTCATATGAAATTAATGGTGTGAAGTTATCTAGAGTAGAATCATTTAAGGATTTGGGTATTTATTTTACACACAACTTATGTTTTAAAATGCACTTGAATCACGTGGTAATTGATGCATATATAAAATTAGGATTTATAATCAGAAATACAAAATATATATATATATATATATATACTATTGATATTCTATATAAAACTCTAGTTATAAGTAAGCTAGAGTATGCGTCTGTAATATGGTCACCTCAGTTCCAGTCCCATCAGATGCAAATAGAAAGGATACAGAAAAGATTTTTACGTTATTTATATTTTTAAAAACATCACGTGTCGCCTTATGACAAGCAAATATCATATAATCAGTTACTTTCTTAATTTAATTATAAAACTTTAAAATCTCGACGATTAATAAATAGCAAAATTTTACTCTATAAGACTGTTAACGGTATATTGAATAACTGTGATTTTCTTAAATTCCTTCAGTTCAATGTAAAAAGAACAGAATTACGTCATAGGCAACCTTTCATTATTCATATTCCTAGAACTGTTTCCTTCAAGAACTCTCCATTGTTTGTTATGTGTAATACTTACAACTCTCTGTCTTTAAACTGTGATTCTCAATTGGATTTCAGTTTAACAATTGAAAATTTTCATACAATATTAAAAAGAATTGTATTTCCTTAGATATTTAAATTATGAAGAAGTGTATTATAATGTTTTTACTCTAGTTTTTAAATAATTTTGCATCATTATATTGACATTTGGCACTATATTAACTGTAATATTATATTCTAGCATCTATTACCATTATGTGTTTTCTTTCTTTCGTTTGTGTTGTTTGTTTTTGTTGCTTTTTTCTCTTATTATGTATTTTGTGTACATATCTATGTAAGCCACCTGTAATTGGAAGCCTGGTTCTGTTGGTGGTGGATTTAAAATAAAATAAATAAATAAAAAAAAGAATAAAGAAAACACATAATTATATTTTGTATATATAGTCTTGTTACAATTAATAATAAATCTACATTTTCAGTTTATCAAAAGAAATACTCTTCTATGTTCTGAAAAAAAAAAATATTTGTACCCTAAAAATGTTCCTTCTACGTCAGAAGACATAACTGGAAAAAAATCTTAAATATGATACAGTATCCCTTATTTTATCAAGAAGTGAACAAATGCAGCTTTGTGAATGTTACAGTGCATTTCGTATATGGCGCATCACATTAAACTCATAATTCTTATCAAGAACACTTTCCATTTTTGCTTTAATGACGATTTGGACTTCTGCGGATTGGTATATAGGCATATATTTGAACAGTTGTTATTCTTCCACATCCACATCTCACGGCGTCAGTCATTTCTATATTTCTGGAATGGAGGCAATTGTATTATATTTCGTAACAGTGTCCCTGAACTAATATTCGTTTTATAGATTATATTCCACATTACAAAATTTCTAGTAAATTTTTTCTTCATTTCTTGATATACGATTACCAGCAAACCTTGAAATATTGCACTGAACTTCGTGTGACTGGAAGAGTTAAATTTTGCCATGATAAAAACCAGTCACTAAATTGCACAACTCAATTGCCAAAGTTAGCATATAATAATACTGCTTCTCTACCGTGCATATTGCTGTAACGTAGCTACGAAAGTCATCCATCCACACTTGGGGATTTACTTTTGAGTTGTTTATGTGAACAGAGTATAGTATAGACCAGGGCTGGGCACCGGGAGCGAATCCAGATTCTAAACGGGGACGCTTAATATTCATCCGTCACCGCATCAACGCTGCGAAGTGTTCTACGGTAAAGAAAGGGGTTGAAGAAAAGTCATATGGCTCTCCGTGAGAGAGTAAAATCCGTTCTTGGTGCCCAGCCCTGGTATAGACAGAAGACAGCTAATGCAATAGAGCCGGCGTCATCTACAGGGTGATCCGTTTGGGTATGGATAAAGTAAGAACACCCTAAAACATTTACTACTGAAATTTATTTGTTGAACCTTTGTGCATATAACACTGAAAGATAGAAGACTCCTCAACATGAACCTCCATTGCGCATCCTGCACAACTCATAACAGTGATGCAATTCAGCTCATGTCCGTTGTAACATAAGAGGGGTGATTTGCTGAAAAGCTCAAGTAATTTTTACTCTCAGATCATCAATGTTCCTGGGTTTCTGTGAATAGACAATGTCTTTAACAAAACCCTACACGAAGAAGTCAGGAGAGGTTAGATCTGGGGAGTTTGGTGACCAAGAGATAGCTGCTTCTCGTAGTGGCTTCGCCTGCGACCTCCTTCATGTATTTTTTTTAACACAGAATCTGCTCTACAAATGTTCGAAACTAAAACATTATGGACAAGTATTTAGGTACAGTACGCACAACATACGTCGAAATTTTCTTTGAACTGTTTTAACACACTCAAATTTAACACATCAAAGAACACATTGTTTCCGCTGTTGATTTGTAGTAGCCATTTTAATCATCTACGATTTTCATTTGTCCTTTCAGATTATGCATTGTTGATTGTCACATATGGAAACTCCCATCTTTTAATTACAATATAGGCCTAACCTGAAAGAAATTTTTCCTACTATCATAATAGCTTTATAATAATAAATTAATATTATCCATACCCAAACGGATCAGACTGTATTTGCGTGGCTGCACCCAACCTGAAAACTGTATTTTGGTACGAACTTCCTAGCCCTAATATTCATGCATAAAACTTCAGGCTGTCTCTCCAATACGCCTACCCCAATTTTTATCTCCTGTCGATCTCTCTGAATAATATATTTTATAACCTCATGTTTGACAACAGTGTACTGGAGTACCAACTAACAAATTTAAACTGTACGCCTCAACTATCACCAACACATAATTGAAAAACTGTGGAGCTGTTATTGAAGCCACCGACGAAAGAGTAGGCCAACACGCGGACCATGATCTCCGAGACTCAGATAGGCCTACTGAACATGTTGATAATGGTACGGATCTTTGTTATTTTCCCTTAAGGTTCACTACCCACTGACGAACTCCAATTATCTCATCTTCCCGGATGCTCTTGTGTGAGCTCCTAAATCCGTTTCTCTGTCTCTAGAATGCCGGGTGGTCGTAGTGAACCTCTTCCTAGAAGGACATCATATTTCCTGTGCCTGGCACAAGCTGCACAGCTGCGACAATAGAGCGATGAACCGCAGTTCTATGTGGAAATCGACCTTGGTAAGATTCGCACTGTTTCTCTAGGATTGTGTCAGACTTCTCTGCAGATTATCAACTTCTATAAATAGTCCTGATTTATGAATTATACCAAGTTTCATCGCTGTGACAGAATTACTGCCGCCTACCATTGAAACGGCAAGGTTAACCACAGCAAGTTCAACGACTGCTATAACAGGGCTCTATGGCTCTACTTTCTTTTCCCTTATCTGACAGGAAAGGTTGTGTTTTACAAGAACAGGTTTACGCACGAAACGTACCGCATGTTTGCTCTGTGTTACCAGTTGTAAGTATTTATGTAAATTACGATTTTTTTTTCAAATTCAAACTTCGAAATATCTCATATTAGCATTAGAGAAAAACTGTATATTTGGCGCAGTGGATAGCTGGAAAATGTAAAAATTCACGCAAGGTCATTTGCTCTTTCCCTCCTTTTGTGGTTGGCCCGTAGAGGGAGGCAACAGGCTGCTGTTTGTTTACATTTTCCAGCTATCCACTGCGCCGAGTGTAAAGCAAAATGTTATCCGTTTATTCTAAACTATTAGTAACTAATATGTATCATAATGCCTCAAATGTCTGATGCAAATTATTTTATTGTGACAAAACTAGCATTCTGAAACAAAAAATATTACTAGAATATGTTTGTAAATTTACTATGTGGAACCACTTCTTAAGCTATGGACAACTACACCCCTTCCACCCTGTATCTAATCACCCGTATTACACTCGACGTCTAGTCCCGGAGAACAACTCTTCACTGGTACGGTAAGGAAACCAACAGATAAGTTTCCCCATTTTCTACCTTCCACCATTATCTAATCTTTCCTATTTTCTGACTTCCTCTCTATCTCCGCATATGATCCATATGTATCTTATTGTCGTCTATTATCTGATATCTTCTTCTAGCCTGAACTCGTCTCCCGTTCACCATTCCTTTCAGTGCATCCTTCAGTAGACAGTTTCTTTTCAGCCAGTAACCCAATCAATTCCTTTTTCTCTTCCTGATCAATTTCAGCATCATTCTTTCTTTAGCCTCTCTTTCCATCATTTCTTACTCTGTCCACTTCACAGGTTCCATTCTTTTCTATATCCAGATTTCAAATGCTTCTAATCGCTTCTCTTCACTTCAATGTCAATGATGGAGGATAGCAAATGACCATTAGATACGGTGGTCAGCTGCGAATAATGAGCAAACCGAGAAAATCGTTCTCATTCAAAAATCATTCGCGGTATTTGCAGGTTTCTGAAACTCAAAAAGGCCTCAAATAAAACCTCATTATTTTAGAACTAAGTCGATCATGAGCAAATTACCATACTATCTAAAGAATTATGAAGAGGTTATGAACAACATTAATAATAGTAATCTTGAGGGCAGAGTAGAAGAATTAGTAGCAGAAATATTAAGGGAGGTGATCGGTGAAACTTCTATTTTCTACATTTTTTAAGCTACAGTCTTGATGTTTTGTACACACAATCACTGTGTTATAGATTATGATATGGCGAAGTTTCATTTCCGTGAATCAGTCAGTTTATGAGTTATTAGCAATAATATATTGAAAAATTTGCATATTTCAAAATGAAATGTGTCACTCTATTTTTCAGTGAAATGTCTGAAAATTTTTATGTTAGGCTGCGCGTAGTATACGAAAGGTTGGTAGTATAGTGATACGAGTAATATTGTGATAGTGCTTTTTGAGAATTTATTACAAATTTTTATTATACGTATATATAGTACATTTCTTTCATACGGTTACCTAGCTTATATATTTCTCTACCTAATGAGACTGATGAAACAATTGCCATACATCCGTTTGCGATGTCGCGGAGTATTAGGACATCATTACAGACAACAGACGTAATGAGAATAACACTGAGTTATAATTTTTGCTTTTTTAATGTTTTCATTACAAATATAATTATTACAATCCCTTAATCCCTTAAATTCTTCGTACATTACTTTCTGTTCAGATATTACGGCCATTTTTAACATTTTCAATTTTTGTATACTCGATTGAGAATGTTCTGGATATTTATTATTAAAATCTGAATCCAGGCTATTGAAATGTCTATGAAGATAAAAATGTTCATAACTCATTATTATATCAAGATATAATAAGAACATGAGATATGACACTACGTTTTTTTTTTAAGAAAACAATTACGTGTCGTAGTTGAAAACCTTCAATGGCAGTAATGATGCAGTGTGATCAAAGTTTTCTCCAGTTTCACATTATTAAAAGGATTAAAAAATAATTTTGAGACAAAGAATAGTAATAATATTAGTTCAAGAGCCGCAATAAATGTCTTTGGGAGCCGCATGCTGCGTAATGAGCACCACTGATGCAGGAGTTCGCAGCATACCGATTTCCTTCAACCGCGGTGGCGTTTCGTTTCGTCCACTCTGGACATGAATTCAGAAAAAAACATGTACGAACAATTGGAATATTTTATACCTGATGACCAGTCTTAGGAAGTTCGTACTAAAACATTGTTTTCAGGTTGAGTGCAGCATAGCACTAGCATACTACGAGCGAGAAGTTTCTCCGCAGTGCTTCTGTAGCCACGGTGCAGCCGAGAATCCACCAGGCAGAGAATTCAAGTGGCAACACTGGCCGCTAAGCATATGATTGACTGGGGATGTGAGGTTGTCAAACCGGAATTAATGGGGAAATGTCAACTTTCTACAAGATTACGTACCAGCTGTCTACAGGATTACTACAACTAATGGAACTGCGGAGGGACTTTTGTCTACAGGATTACTACAACTAATGGAACTGCGGAGGGACTTTTGGATCGCACTGTATAACCTGTTCATATAAACAACTCACAGTAGAGTAAAGGTTGGTAATATTGTGAAAGTTCTTTCTGAGAATTTGTTGCAATTTTACTGAGAGAGAGGAAGATCGTTTTTTTTTTTTTTTTTTTTTTTTTTTGCATCAACGTATTAAGAAAATGTTCGTGGACAAGTTTCTGCACAAAACCGGTCTCGCGCTCAATAAAATTGTAATAAATTCTCAAAAAGAACTATCACAATATTACTCGTATCACTATACTACCAACCTTTACCCTATATCCGCAACTATGGGTGGATGACTTAAGTCACTACATTGCAATATTATGCACAGTACAGTAGAGAAACAGTTTAACGATCGCAGTGAAGTTGTGCAATTTAATGAGCGGTTTTTAACGTGACACGTTAAATCCTGCAATCACAAAAGTTGAATGCAATAACAATTCAAAAATTTGCTGGTAATCATAACAACAAATGGAAGAACACTTCACTGAAAATTATGTAGTGTGAACATTTAATCTACAAAACGAACAGTAGTTCAGAAACACCGTGCTATGAAAAAGCACATGAAATATCTTCCTTTATATGGAAAATACACCAATGAAGAGAAACCGTCTTCTTCAAAACCTGAATTAAATGTGCATAATTATTTTCGATACATGTAAATATAATGTTCATAAGTTACAATATCCCTTCAAACATTTGAGTTGCCTATAACAATCATTCTGCTGCAGTCAAAAAATATGGTTATGATTGAAACCGTGAGATGTGTGGAAGATTAATATTGTTCAAGTATGTTTACCAAACAGTAGAAATTCCAAGTCATTCAAGCAAACATGAAAAGTATCTTTGAAAAGAATTATGTTTTAATATGATGAGCAAAATATGAGATGCACTATTAGATTCGCAAAGTTATTGTATCATATTTCAAATTTGTTCCAGTCATGTCTTGTGACATAAAACGAACATTTACAGCAGAATCTACATAGAAATAGTTAGTCTAAACATAGAGGTATTTCTTTGATGAACTGAAAAAATGCAATAATAATAATAATAATAATAATAATAATAATAATAATAATAATAATAATAATAAATACTTTATTTTAACCAGCAGAGTTAAGGCTATTCGGCCTTCTCTTCCACTCAACTTACATTATTAACTTTTGTAAAAGTCTGAAGACATATCACTATGGATTTGAGTTCTTATGTTTATACGTAAATTATTTTAGACTGAAAATTACGAAGGTTCTAACAAACGAAATTAGTGTCTTTTTATATTATTTGCTTATTATGTTTTCTGTTCATTGTCCATGGACCATTGGCACAAAGATATGTTTGGTTATCATTCGACTATATAATATGTATGTTGTGCTGGTTTATTGACACGTTTAGAGCTGCATTACTACTATTAATTCGGTAGAGATATAGTCCAAGCTCACACAACTTAATAGTTTCGGTACCAGCTTCCTATCTTTGCTCCTGATACATGAAATTTGTAAGATAAAACATTAGGCCTAATAACCAGAACCGTGTAACTATGGATAACACTTGCAATTTCATAAAGGTAAAGGTAAATAGAAAATTCGTTTTCAATAGCATTTTACAAACTAATTCAGGAAGTGTAAAAGTCCAAACGACTGTATGGTATTGAGTTCGAGTGATGTGGTTAGTTATCAACGTTATTTAATTTCATGCAATTGGTTCTGTACACTGTATGAAGCTTTAATCTTTGATCATCTAAAATATATTCATATTTACGTTCCTTTTATATTGAGTGATTTAATTTATTGTAGGTTTATCTTTGGAAACATTTATTCTCCCACGGGTTTTTTTTTCCTTACTAATTATCCCTTCAATAATAAGTTCCAATCTACGGCAATCCAAGAAGTAAAATATGGTATCTACGCTACCACAGCATTCCTTTGTATACAGAATGAACTGTAAGTAATGTCATTAATTTCAGGAAGTTACTCTTTGAGATTTAAAAAAAAAAGTTAACACAATGTTGCTCGTTTTTGCTTCTTTTTCGAGATAAAAATTATTTTATATCAACATTTCATAACGTGCTTTGGGAAAGCTATTGATTTAATTCCTAATATGCTCGGTCAGTTTAATAGAGCAGTGTATTATGATAATAAATGATTGAAACAATTTTTGTTTTGTTCTTTAAATGTGCAGAAATTTGACCCGAACAAATGTAACATTGTAAAATTTCTTTCCAGAACTAAAAGTTACGTTTGTTGAGATCAAATTTCTGCACATTTAAAGGACAAAACTAAAATTATTCCAATAATTTCTTATCATAATACACTGCTCTCTTAAATTGACTGAATATACTGGGAATTAAATCAATGGCTTTATTAAAAGCACGCTATGAAATATTTGATACAAAACAAATTTTACCTCGAAAAGGAAGCAAAAACGTGGAAAATTGTATTAAACGTTTTTGTTTAAAAAAAACACCATCCAGAAATTAATGATTACTTACTGTTCACCCTATATCTGTATAGATATTGGGCCTATATTATTAACAGCAAGAACTGGATAAATTGCATACTCAAGTGAAATGATTGGAGTAAAACTGTCGAGAAGACCAAAAATTACAGTACATAAAGTTGTAGAGTCTTCAGAAGAAGAAGATCTAAGAAAACGTTTTTGCGTTAAGAATTTTAATGTAAACAAATTTTGGTATCTTTCAGTAAATTTAAAACACAGTTACATCTATTAAATATGTAAAGTTTAGTAAAACGAACAATTATAATAAACGGAAATATGTAAAACGAAATCACACGGATAAAAATGGACCTACATAGTGTCCTCTTATTATGTACAGGCTACAGTGGGCTACACTTTACAAGACAGTTTCCGAGATTCATAATAAGTAAACAACTTCGTATGAATACATGTCTTACTATCCTTACATAACAAATTATAACCATTTAAATTTAAACTGTCATGAGCACACTTTCAAATGGCAGGAATAAACAAACACTGGTAGCGGCTTCATTATCGTAGTTATTCCTGATCAAGGTTGCCTTCATGTTCATAGACTCAGAGTTCAGTACGATGTCAAAATAAACGGTGCACATGTTAAAAAATTCTGCCTTTTAGTCCTCAGGGTACGTGAAAGGTTTTCCTCACTTGTGCTTACAATATTTGTATATAGCACTTGGTCTTCAAATACTGTCACAGAAATAAATCCAAAATATTCATGGCTGTTAAGCAAGCAGATGAAAACAATAGAGTATATTAACCGTCATCAATAGGGAATCCAGGGAAGAATTCACATCTAAACACTCGGGTGAGCCGAATATTACTTACTTTCTGAAATTTTACGATGGATGTGAATTTTAGGCCGGTGGTCGACAAAGGTTACGTCACATAAAACACAGCAAAGGTCCACAACGGTTAGCCTTCCTGACCGTGCAACGAGCGAGTCCGAGTTCAAATCCTGGTCGGGACAAGCTACCTGATTGGTGTTTTTCCGAAAATTTCCCTCAATCACTCGAAGCAGAATTGCCCGGTAACTTTCGGCGTTGGACCTCGGACTCATTTCGTCTTCATTTGTATCATTTCATTAATAATCTTCAATAGTTAGAGGCTGACCAGGAGGACATGGAGGAAGTGGTTCCAGGATCCGCCTACATCTGTCTGCGGGGAGCTGCACATATCCAGAGAAGCCGCAGGGGCTTCAATAAGCGGACTGCGGTTAGATCGGGGGAGTGCAGTTCCCTCGGATAGATGGCGCCTTGGTGAGTCGTGGAATCGACGGCGGCATGGACTTCTGGTTGAGGATGCAGCAGAATAACATCACAGGCAGGCGGAGAAACGGTCTCCAGTCAGATGTTGTTGCTGAATCCATACGATGGCACCATGTAGTGAATCATGCGCTTGAATAGCGATCCTAAATGGACTTCAACAATCATTCCAACATAAGGAGGTTGCACAAGAAGCCTAAGGCTGTGCTGCTTGCCTGTGGGACTCCGACTCCGACACCCAGATAACCCCTCTCTAATGCACATTTCACATCTTTTGAAAATATTTCTCAACACGCTGTATTTGGTCTTTGTCGATAGAACTGAACCCTAGGCAATGTTCCTCTGAACACCACTTAGAAGGCCAAAATGCTGCTGTCATGGAATCAAATATGGCCGTCTACATAGGTTGTAATTATAATGTAAGGTTATCAGACGTCCCCGTTTTCCGGAGACAGTCTCCGAATTTTGCTTTTTATCCCCGGACAAAATTCGTCCCAGGATTTAATAATGCCTCCAGATATCCCCGGATTTTCAGTGTTAATTATTAGTATGGTTTAATTATCCTTACACATTGCTGTGGATGAAGTTGAGTGGACCACGGCATATTAGACAGAGTGTGAAAATCAAAAATGATTTTGATATGGCCACTATTTTGACAGTTTTCAAGATTTTTCGATGATACTTCGTTAGCTTGTAGGCATATTCTTTAGTTTTCAAACAATTTATCGTTCACTGCTCTAGACCAGACACGAAGCACTGTGAACAAACATCGGCAACGTGGATGTCTGACACTGCGAACGTCGAGATGATCCCTATGTGTACCGAAATGTAAAACGAACTTTACATCAAAAACTGTGAGTTGGGTTTTCTCCATGTACTCTGTTTCCTTAATCTTTGCGCACATCAAGGACGTTTTGTTAAATTCTGATACTGTCACGTGACTTGAAAAGCATCAGCCGATTCAGTTTATCAGCATAGAAAGAGGGACTCGAAATTGCTTCGATCCGATAAGATTACAGACTCAGATGAGGTCTCGATAAATTAGCACGAGTCCAATATACGTCATGAGTCCAAGGATTCGATGCACGAAGTCTCCGAGTGCTTCAAGTGCAGGTGGCGGACCTTGGAGAATCCTAGCTTGTAATAAAAATAATTAGACCGCTTAAGGACAGTGACTAATATTTCACATACAGAGATCTCTCTCTGTACGAGGCCGTATATGACACTATATTCAGACATAGCAATTATAAGCTGCCTGTTCCAGGAAACAGTTTGGCAAATTGCGGTTCTCATATATAAACTGGTCCGGCCTTCAGTAAATCAAGAAGTAATTATCACACTGGACCAGCGAAATAATTACATAGTACATCCAGCGAGCTTTTACACAGCTATATTCTCATCAAAGAAATCACAGTACGATCCTCTGACTCAGGAGTCGTCAGCGCAGAGCACCCTGGGGCTAGCATCTCTTACCCACGGAAAACCCAGTGCACCATAGTGCACTCGTAGCTGCTAGCGGGTATGCTCTCTATCTCTTCTTCCTGCACGACGACGGTGCACACGGGAAGGCACCGCTTACCCGTTGCACATTTCAGCGAGTGCTGATGACCACTGCTCTGCTTGATGGTGGAGTGTGATTTGAAGACCTATGATTTTGTCGTTGTGACAGACTGCCAAATTCACAACTGCGAGAAATCGCCATCTCCGATCGATATGTGACTCGTAGCGATGGGGACTGATATACGTACATGTGACAGCTCTAGAATCCAGATAATTGAACGTCAGAAGATTAACTTGAACGACATAACTGAAAATTAATTTTCGTCCCAATAAAAAGGTTAACGTCGACAACTCTTTGATGATACTCAAGCTACATTGCACTCACTATATTCTTCCATGAATGATACACCTAACCATTCGTAAACATTCTTGGGTGAATATAAGCGTCTATACATCACTGTGACACTTGCCACTGCTACAGCTACGCGACCGCTTGGCAAAGTGACGTCATACTATGTCTAATAATCGCTCTCCTGTGAAAACAGTGGTGAGCTGGAAGTAAAAAATATTTCGTTGTTGCTTTGAAGGACGAGTACACTCATTAAAAAAAAATATATATTTTTTTTTGTGTTGTGTTCTCTTTAAATTTATAAGAGCAGTTAAGTAACTGAGAGTTAACTGAGGTGTACCAGAAACCGGGCATAAGTAAGCAAAGAATGACACTCAATGTTCGTTAAATTGCCATTTTATCGGATATGACGTAACAATAAGTTGAATTTCAGTTCCATAAGCACCTCAAGTTCAGTGTAGGTCGAATATAGACGTTACATGGCAAAATTGGCTCCATCGGCCCTAAGAGCGCTGTTGGAGGAAAAGTTGTGTAATGCTGGCCAGAGTGGAAGAGTGGGGCACTCTGGCATAGAGGACGAGGTCGCCCTCGGTAGCATAGTTGGTATAGCGCTGGCTTTCCATGCTCGAGGTTGCGGGTTCGATCCCGGCCGAGGTCGATGGCATTTAAGTGTTTAAATGCGACAGGCTCATGTCAGTAGATTTAGTGGCATGTAAAAGAACTCGTACGGGGTAAAATTTCGGCACACCGGTGACGCTATATGACCTCTGCAGTTGCGAGCGTCGTTAAATAAACTTTTTTTAAGAGGACAAGTCTGATACCCTGGGTCATAATATGTGTGATTCAGCAGCTGTTAGCGAAAAAATTGATACAACATAATAATTATGTTTATATCGCAGGTATTTCATTTAAAATGAAAAAACAGAACCTTGACCCAATGAGTGCCGCATTACTTTAACCAACCTTCTTGAAATTCTGAGAATGTGCCATGTAGGCGGCAAGGCTCCTGTTATATCACACAGAGAATCACTGTCGTCGATCTCATTTTTGGAAAAGGTCATGTTCGATAATTGCATTCTTCGTGAATCTTTGACCCAATAAACAGGAAAAAAATTATATAGTTATCCCCTTGAGCTCAATATTATTCGCATAATGCCAGGCAAATTGCCAATAATGTATAGGCCTACAATTCGCAAATTGCAGCAATACAACCTCTATATAATGAAATGGTTGCAACTTTCAATGAACTTTGTTACTGTGGCATCATGGGCAATAATTATTTGGAGCAATCGGGCTTCGAACTTCAAGGTCTGTAGCCTCAGGGTTAACACACTGAATGTTCGACCATGTCGGTTGATATTGTAAGGACCGCATACTGCCGGCAGAGGTAGAGTTAGGAATTACAAGGCAGGTATGCAACGGAAAATATTGGAACCTGAATGAAATATAGAAAATACTATAATTTTAAAATAACAAAACGATTATTCTGGAATATATTAAATTGTTAAATAATACATAATACTCTTTTATTTTCAAGTAACCGTTAGGCAATCATCTAGATATGGCCACAGCTAAAAAGAATGCCAAAAATTCTAACTAAATCGTAATTAAATTAGCCACAAAATATAACATCTGAAAAAAAAATGTCATGCCGTATAGAAGACAGACTTATACTTTCAATAAATATGACGAAGATAGATCAACATCAGCTAGAATAAAATATTTGAGAAATATTAAGAGGAAACAAGTTCATGAATGAAGATATTGTAAAATATACAAGAGCAAAATATGGTGTTAAACTACAATGAAAACTGGATAAGTTCGAATACTTCAAGAAGGGTGGAAGATATGTTGAAGAGATGAAAATAATAAGTGCAAAAAATGAAGGAATCGAATAAAATTTCAATATTAATCTTGTAGCGCTAAATTCACTAATTAATTAACTATCGGCAATGGATATATAAGTTGATCGATGAATTGTACAATTAATTAATTCACGAAACACGAACAGAATAAATTGAAGAATGGCTGATGGCAGAATTTATATATCAAATTAATAAACTGAGCTATGAAAAAAATTAAAGGAATAAATACATATGAATTAATTAAATACTCGTAAATGTGAGAATTAAGGCTAGTACGTATAAATTAATGAATTTGGGTGAATGATTAGAGTAATGATGAATACTAGACGGAATCATTAAATAAAAGAAGAGTGAGTGATAAAATAGACAAATCAGTGATAGGAAGAGTGGGAGGTAAATGAATCGATGAATGAATGAGTCAATAATGAAATGAATGCGTGAGTAATCGTATAATAATACTTAATGATGGACCTAGTGAATGTATTAAATAGAATCATCTAAATTAATATTAAATAGATAAGTGGGTCAATGGCGAACTGACCGAATGGATCAACGAAGAAAGTGATCGAATGGGTCAACGAAGAAGTGACCGAGTGGATCAATGGCGAAGTGACAGAGTGTGTCAATGGCGAAGTGACCAAGTGGGTCAATGGCGAAGTGACCGAGTGGGTCAATGGCGAAGTGACCAAGTGGGTCAACGAAGAAGTGACCGAGTGGGTCAATGGCGAAGTGACCGAGGGGGTCAAAGGCGAAGTGACCAAGTGGGTCAACGAAGAAGTGACCGAGTGGGTGAATGGCGAAGTGACCAAGTGGGTCAATGGCGAAGTGACCGAGTGGGTCAATGGCAAAGTGACCAAGTGGGTCAACGAAGAAGTGACCGAGTGGGTCAATGGCGAAGTGACCGAGTGGGTCAATGGCGAAGTGACCGAGGGGGTCAAAGGCGAAGTGACCGAATGGATCAACGAAGAAAGTGATGGAGTGGGTCAACGAAGAAAGTGATGGAGTGAGTCAACGAAGAAAGTGACCGAGTGGGACAATGGCAAAGTAACTGAGTGGGTCAATGGCAAAGTGACCGAGTGGGTCAATGGGGAAGTGACAGAGAGGGTCGACGGCGAAATGATGAAATGGATTAACGAAGAAAGTGATCGAGTGGGTCAACGAAGAAAATGACCGAATGGGTCAATGGCGAAGTGACCGAGAGGGTCAACGGCGAAGTGACCGAATGGATCAACGAAGAAAGTGATCGAGTGAGTCAACGAAGAAAGTGACCGAGTGGGTCAACGAAGAAAGTGACCGAGTGGGTCAACGAAGAAAGTGACCGAGTGGATCAACGAAGAAAGTGACCGAGTGGGTCACCGGCGAAAGTGACCGAGTAGGTCAATGGCGAAGTGACCGAGTGAGTCAATGGCGAACTGACCGAATGGATCAACGAAGAATTTGATCGAGTGGGTCAACGAAGAAAGTGACCGAGTGTGCCAACGCCGAAATGACCGAGTCGGTCAACGTCGAAGTGACCGTGTGTGCCAACACCGAAGTGATGAGTCGGTCAACGCCGAAGTGACCGTATGGGCCAATGGCGAAGTGACCGAGTGGGTCAACGCCGATGTGACCGAGTGAGTCAACGGGAAAGTGACCAAGTGCGTCAATGACGAAGTAACTGAGTGGGTCAATGGCGAAATGACTGAGTCAATGAAGCGACTGTAAGGGTCAACGGCGAAGTGAATAAGTTGGGCAACGCGTAAGTGACTCACTTGGTCTATGACTAAGTGACCGAGTGGGTCAATGACGAAGTGGCTGAGTGAGTCAATATGTCAATGAATGCAGGAATGGAGAAATTAGTGACCAAATGACGAAATTAATGTTTGAATTAATGTCAAAATAAATGATTGGGAAACTGAATTGAATTAATATGTGAATTAATTAATTAATGACAAAGTAAATGAGTGAGTGAATGATGAAATAAATGAACTTTAAAATGGATAAATGAATAATTAATGTAATGGATATATTTTGTAATAAATGGATAGATAACTTAATGGATCACTGGATGAATAATGGATAGAATATGTGTGCAAATAAATAAAGGATTGAAGGAATGTATCAACAAATGAATTGATGACTAAAGAAATGAAAGGATGAGTATATTAGTTAACAACTTAACGTGTAATTAAAATCGGAACGGATGGACAAACGAACGAAACAATGACTCACAATTTGAATTTATGAACATAATAGAAGACGTAGAAAAGTAATCATTGCTGAACAAGCTCCATTACGAAAATAGTAGTAACTTAAATGGTGAAACGTAAACTTTTATAGTTTTCATACGGAAGTATCCGACATGTTTACATTAAATATATTGTGAGCTTCAATTCAAAATAGCATGTATAGTGTATTGATGGAATTATACTGTCTTAAAGAGAATATTAGTTCTGTAACTCATATGAACAGCCGTAAGTCTAAATTTATATAACACCTATAGATGTCATATAGTCATGTTAATATGTCTTAATAGGAAGCCAACTTCGTGATAATCATTAAGCAAATATAAGCACATATTCAAAGCGTTCATGATTTCGACGTCGTAACTGTCGTTTATGTAATCAAAGTTACTAATCCTTGTAAACTACCATTATATAGCCTAAATTTACATATTCTGTAATAATACAGGTCCCAATTTACGAGTGGCACTATAAGTCAATTGCATAATAATATTGCATTACATATTATGTGGAACACAACCGTTGTCCTACCTTTAGAGCTTAATTTCTATGTGGGCGGGTATGGCCAAAAAAATTGTTCCTGGAGTACTCACAAAACTACGACACAGGCCTCCCAGATTTCCTCCCTTTCTTAAGAAAACAATGCTAAGATTTTTGTAGCTCTTAAAAATCCAACACTCACGGCCGGGTTTGAACGCACGAATCACGGATTGAATGATAACCGAGGACGACTTTGTATTTCAATAATGAAATTAGAATAAGGAAACAACTTAACGATCTTCGTATTGCAGCATGAGGCAGACATTGATCTCCATTCGCCATACAAAAACATAATAATAATAATAATAATAATAATAATAATAATAATAATAATAATAATAATAATAATAATAATCCGTGGCTCTATAGCCCATGAGGGCACAGACCGATCAGCCAACTGCTGGCCTCACGTCTACATGCCGAAGCAGAGGTGGACGATCATCTAACCAGAATGGAGGTATCATGTGGTTAGCATGATGATCCCCCCAGCCGTTATAGCTGGCAACCGGATTTCGCTATCGTAGCTCCCCAAGTACATCACGAACCACTAGAAAACGGAAGGAGATATGGCACAGTTAAGCATTCAGGAAGTTCACTAAAACAATTACCATGTACTTTGCAGAGATGATAAACTGTCAAGGTAAGCTACTGATGCAGAACTAATTCGTTGAAGAAAAAATGTGAACTTTGGTGTTTATGTTGCTTATTACCAGAGAGAGCATTTGGTGTACGTAAACCGTTGAGTTAACTGCTACATGCACTATATCGCAATGTATTAGGGATCGAGGAAGGGAGGGGGTGAATGTCATCTTGTCGCTACAATGACGACGACTGGAGTACAGTTCCTGCAGCAAATTATCTTTACTATTCAGTAATTTCACTTTATAATATTAAATAACCTATTGTATATATTGTACATTTAATAACAAACACAGTTCTGTGTTACATGATATTAATGTAGCTACATAAAAATAATATATTGTTTATAAATACAACATAGAAAAAATAGTATTTTACTTTGCACTACTTTGCTCTTCTTCATGACTGCATTTGTTACAGTGCACGACAATATACTTCATTAAGCTTTTCTGCTTTCATTTCGTCAGACCACAATAATCGCATTGATTTTTCAAACAGAGCTGCAATGGTAACATGGTTTACTTTCTCTAGCTCTTCGAATGTCAATAGAAACTTTTTGCCCACACCTTCAGTTTGAAGTGCCTCAACAATAGCATTAGCAACGGATCTGTTTGCAATATTTGTTGTTTCGTCTATAGATACCCACAATGTTTCATCTTTTAAGGTTTCTCTAATTTCACGTAAGACATCTTCATAACATTTTGCTAAATAACCCGTACGCAGAGTAAATTGTCGGGATAGTATTCTACCTGTATATTTTTGCAAAAATGATCTGACACATGGGTGTTCCAGTTTTTTAAATGGAATATTTGCCCTAACGAACATGTGGCATAAGTCTTGGTAAAAATCACATTCCATATATGAACTCGTGGGAATAGCTTCGACTTTTTTCTAATTCAACCACTTAAAGCATTCCTTGTGTCTTTTACATAGAGTTGAAGTGTTTTTGTACATTTGTCTCTTGTTCTTCAGTAGATCGACTTTACATACCATGCATGTAAGTTTTTCACTATCTGTAGGAAAGTGCTGCAATCCGAAACAAATTGCTGCAATTGTACATGCCGAGGCTTCTTTTCTTTCGGCATATCGTAAACTATGTTGTAATGTAAAGGCAAACAAATGCTTTGCACTTACGGTAAACACAAATAGAACTAATTAGGACTGTGATAGGAAAAAAGTGAATACAGGAAATAGTGTAGAAGGACCAATAAAGTAGAATATGTAGAAAACAGAAAATTCAAATACCCCAGGAAATGCACAGGTATTGAAAACTATCTAAGACAGCACGTGTAACATTAGGGAGCTCTTACCTTGTAGGTAAGACCCCTTCCCCCACCTCGTGACGTAATCAAAGCTCTCGGTATAGTAAACTTGTGTCCACTGATAACGTACCCCATCTGCTCTCTTTGCTTATTACAATGATCTTACGTTAGACTATGTTCATGAGATACGTACCTTACGTAAACAAGGTGTCTATTGCTTCTGTTGGATTTGCTTCATGTTGTGTTTAAATAAGGTACAGGCAATGTTGACATATTGAGGTGTTGCTTCTTCCAAGCTAAACTAATTACAATTTATTGCTTCCGACGATTTTCAGTAAATTTAGATGTCCTGTTCTGAATCTCTAAATTACCTTATTATAAGTGTTGGAACTGTCGAATGCTACAAATATTGTAGCTACAACACATTTGTACCATTTCTTCGTAATATGCTCATTATTAATGAAGACTCCTTATTGTGTAACCTACAGCAATACCACCAATTAAACTGAATTGCACTGAATGGTAGTCAGCTGTGCATTAAGGATGACCCTGAAATGCGTACAAATTTAAGATAGGGAATAGATTGTTAAAAGGGGATAACCATATCGCACACACTTGTAATTTGTATTCTGCGGTTATTGTTAACATTGCACACATATGGGACTGTTACCCTTACTGTCCGTTACTCAGGAGAAGACGAGGGCAAGAATGTGACCTTCTTGACTATAGCTGTTGATTATTATAAACATCGCTCAGATAAGCGTCCCAGTATCCAGGTTATTACTCGTGCAGGAAACATGAGTAATAATGCGTATGGAAATTAAAGCTAAGTTGAACAGAAGGAGACCTAATGTTTCCGCTTACTACATTACAAATATTGACGTGTTGTCGTACGTTATCTGTTCACATCCTTTGCACCTCAGTCCGCTCTCGTCTTCTCCTGAGTCACCGACAGTAGGTCACTGCAATGGAGAAAAGCAAATTGTCTTTATACTTTCTGAAAATGTTTCCTTCCAGAGCTAAAAGACTGAATTTCATATTTACAGGTTTAGAACTAGCAACATAATATCAGACTGTCAGTGTATTGATATTACGCCGGAAGGTTTAGAAATTGCTTAGTGGTTTTAAATAAATAAAATTGCTTAAAATATGAAAATATTTTGTGGTAATTTATTATTATTATTATTATTATTATTATTATCATTGTTATTATTATTATCATTATTATTAATGTGCACTGCTGTATTTTCTTCTAACACAAAAAAAAATTATTACGGAATGTAATTGAAAGAGCATGATATTGTTAACATGAGCTTCAGCAATAAAATAAAAGCGAGAGAACATGAAAAAGTTAACAAGTTTATGAGTTATGAGGGAAACGCTTCATCATTGCACAGTAAACTGCCACCATTTTGAATTTTGAAAAAAAATATATAAATAATTTTTTTTTTAATCGTAAAGCTATTTTTTTTTTCATTTAGCAGAAAGACAGTGCCTTACACATACCCATTTCCATTATTGTACAAGATACAGTAACGGAGGAAAAAAAGTTGAATATTTCCAAAATTTTACTGCTGTAAGCTGTACCTAACACCTTAAAGGAAATTAAGACGCGCTAGTTCCTCCTATGGGTACGATTAAATAATAAAATCTCACTAAGTTACTTTTGTCTTTTGAGGTGCTAAGATTTTTTATAGTCTCCGGTAGTGATTGACATATACACCTCTGCATGGAAACTTTTTTAAACAGCATGACGTTGTGCCTGCGTACGTGATCGTATCTCGATAAACCAGGATACACATTGTGCCATCTCCTGAGGTGTCCACATCTACACAATGTGCCATCTCCTGAGGTGTCCACATCTCCTTCACTGTACGATATCATATTTCACCAAAATTCACACTTGCAATCAAAAAACGCATTTCAACAATCCAACAAAATTCCCATAACAACTTTGACAGCTTTTGATTAATATGCTGAAAACCGCATCTTGATATCGTGTCTCAATAATTTGTTATTTACATCTGAAATAGTAAAAGTTTCATGTGGACACCCTGTAGTTTTCACACGCACTGCATGTCTTAGGCTGCGGTCATATTGGAGGCACGCTTGGGCAAGTAAAATGGAAGCGCCTATGTGCCCAAGCGTGCCTAGAAGCTTGCTCTGGGAGTGTGGTCACATTGGACGCAAGTAACCGCTTCCACTTCCAGTCTAGTTGTCGAAATGGATTCCTCGGATGAAGTGCATTCAGTGTTATAAAATGGAGTGTTGAAGTTTTTAATGATAGATGAGGATGCATTAAGGGATGAATGGGTGAACGAATATTTTAAAGACAGGAAGGAAGATGGAGAATATAAACGAATTTTTCCCGATTTTCTTAAACAGCCCAGGTTATTCTTTAATTATTTTAGAATAATGCCAGAAACATTTTATTACATACTCGTACTTGAAAAAGTTACACCAAAAATATCAACGCATTCGAACTTCCAAATGTGTATATGCTATTAGTAGGTATTTCAACATCAATTGCAGAAAAAATCACTCACAAAAACAGCTACAAATATCACGTCATACAGGCAAGCGTGTTAGTAAAAACAAATTTATTTGATCGGCGGAGACGGGTGATCAAGCGTGCACAAGCTTGCGCTTGTAACTTGCTTCCAGTGTGAACACCTTCGCCGCGCCACATTCACTAATTTTGTTTCTTCAGGCATGCTTGGGCATGCAGACGCTTCCATTTTACTTGCCCAAGCGTGCCTCTAATGTGACCGCAGCCTTAGGTTAGTTTCAAACCCAAATAGCCTATCATAATATTAGTGCAAAGATTCACCAATACGAAATGCTCAGATTTATTTGTCACAACAGGGATACTATTGACTGCGGCATGGACTTCATTTCTAGTTTTAGGTAACGGTGGAAGAACTCTTCTCCTAACTCTACCGATCGTTTTTCGAGCATTAAGCACATCGTCTTTTTTCTCAGTTGATCATAAATTTTATCACGAAAATTAACAATTTCATTCAATACCAACTTTGAAGGTATTTCAGAGATATTACACTATTAAATAAAAATTATTGTCTAGGCAAATGTTCATACTATCTGAGCGCTAGCTCTGAAACAGCGGCAGGAAAGCGCCATGGAACCCGGTACACTGTATTAAAATGCTTGCTGAGTCACGTACCCCTACTCCCCACTTCCTCATATTTCAGAGCTGGCGCTAAGACAGTAGTTTTCATGATTATATCTCCCACCCCTACATATTCTAAAAACTCATTATGTTCGTCAGTAAACATATGCGTGTATTACAATTGCTTTACAGTACACCTTCATTGTTTTCCTTCGAATAATCTTGTATAATTACAGACATTTAAAACCTTCGCGTACCAACTTATCCCTCTTTTACTTAGAGCTGACAACGTAGCAATGTTTATATAACACTGACGAATCACACATCCACTGCTATTGCTACTGCACTGACATATACAATTGGATCGATGGACCTACAGTAAGAGTACCGTAAACCGGGGATACTTTGAACACAGAGGAAACTTTGACCATTTTTTCAGAAAATCATATTTAGGTTTCTACATGCTGCACTTGATATAGATGGAGGTAGATTTGGTACGAGAATTATTTTATGATAATTTACCTCCATGTATAACAAATGCAGCATGTAGAAACCTAAATATGATGTTTTGAAAAAATGGTCAAAGTTTCCTCTGTGTTCAAAGTAACCCCAGTTTTCGGTACGAATAATACGGTCCTTCTAGAGCTGTGCAGTGACTCTACAACCCAGCCTTTAAAAAAACATTGTGACTATGCGACCGTAATGTTCAAAATTATCATGTGTACTATATGATATTTGAAAGGGAAAAATATTATACTTGTGCGCAATGTAACCTTCCGTACTAATATTCTAACCATGACATGTCTTCATACTACTCATTACAAAACCTTTCCCTCCCAGGGAAAATGTACACACCATTTCCTCGGCACTCGCTCTCTAATAGTAAAAGGCCGACGATTTTATAAATGAAGACGCGAGACCTGGCATGTGAGCTATGAGAGAGAGGAAATAAAAGCTATCAAAAAAAAGAGTTTGTTTCACGATCGTTAATATTAAACGAATCTACCGACACGGAAGTTCATCTCAAGCTATTCTGTCCTTACCCATTGGTGATACAACCACGGCACATGATAAGATCACAGGACATGTCTTGCCCCCTCTACTGTACCCGAGCGAAACCTGTTTCCTGGTGAACGCTGTGAATTTATCTTTTTAAATTTTGTCCCGTGTAGTATTTGTTCTAATCTAAAAGAAATATCCAGGGACTCAAATCTTGAAAATAGGAAACAACTGGTGGTGATGGTGATGGATAACGATAATGATGCACATGATGATTTTTCAATTAGCATATATATTATATACTGACAAACTTGCATTGCAGTTAGTATAAAGCAATAAGTAATATAAACAGAGTGATGTCAGCTTTAAAGTCTGTTTCTCCGCCTCACACAACTACAGATGGCTGCTGGTCACAATTAACAGCCCAGTCCAGAAGGTTATAGGTCACTGTAAACTAATTCTGATGAAACCGAGTGCGTCACAGCAAAAGAAATCATCGCGGGCAATGTTAACTAGGCCGAACCGAACGTGCCTTTGGTCTTACAACGAAAAGTGTGTGACATCAATGACGTAATGCAATAAACAAAATGTATGTTCCCCTGTCAAATACAAATGTGTAAATTCAGCTACTAATTGCCTTAACTTGCCCTACAACACAGTTACAGTACGAAGAGTACTGTTCGTAAAGGTGTCACGAATATTTCTTCATCATCTTTCAGTGGTCGTCAGCACTCGCTGAAATGGGTAAAGGGTAGGCGGAGCCGTCCCGTGTGCCCGTCGTGCAGCAGGGAGAGGTAGAGAGCATACCCGCTAGCAGCTACGAGTGCACTATAGTGGAGTGTGTTCTCCGCGGGTAAGAGACGCTAGCCCCAGGGTGCTCTATGCTGATGACCGCTGTAAGTCTTTGGCTTTCGTTCTCTCTTCTTCAATATCAAACCTTCCTTTAATCTTTCCAACTTTCAACTCTTTCGTCCTTCGTCCTTCAATTCTTTAGTCTTCACTCTTCAACACCTTAAACTTTCCAACATTTCAAGCCTCTAAACTCTTTTAAATATTTAAACTCCTCAATCCTTCAACAACGTCGTTCAATCCTCCAGTCGCTCAACTCTCTATTCAATGCTTCACAGTTAAATTTCAATTTCAATCCTACAACACTTCAACTTTCTCAAATTTCAATTATTCAAATCTTCGTTCTCTACCTACACCAGATATTCCTTCTCTTCTTACTCCTACTTCTTCCTCTTATTTCACTACAATCCCTATCCTAATTTCTCTCCTCGTCCTCCATATTCATTCTCTCGCTCTCTCTCTCCCTCCCTCCCTCCTTCCTCCCTCTCCGTGTATTTCTCCTTCTCACGTTCTATCTTTTAATCTCTCAATATGCGAAGCACATAGAAAGTATTTTACATAATAAATTCGGAAATGTTCACGACAAAATGCCGTGCAGTATCATTCTATCAAACAGAAATGTGGAAATTCAGCTGTCAACTTTCTTGACAATTTAGTATTGTCTTACTCCACAGGACTAGGACATTCAATTTGAAAGAAAAGTAAATATCCATTACGTTGTCACTGATATTTCTTATTTTTCTCTTCATTTGGTTTTTATTTATCCAACTTCAACTTCTCAAGCCGTCAATCATTCAGCTCTGCAATTTGTCAATCATTCAGCTATTACCATGCAACTCATCAGTCACTGCAACTCGTCAACCATTCAGTTCCCCAACTTGTCAATCATGCAACTCTCCAACAAGTCAAACATTCAACCCTCCAAACCGTCAAACATTCAACCCTCCAAACCGTCAATCATTCAACTCTCCAAATACTCAATCACTCAGCTTCCAAATCCGTCAACAATTCAGCTCTCCAATCTGTCAATCATTCAACTCTCCAACCCATCAATCATTCAACTCTCCAAACCGCTAATCATTTAACTTTCCAATCCGTCAGCTTTCCAACCCTCCAATCATTCAACTCTCCAAACAGTCGATCATTCAGTTCTGCAATTCGTCAATCATTGAGCTCTGCAATTCGTCAATCATTCAGCGCTCCAATTCGTCAGTCATTCACCTCTGCAATTCATCAGTCATTCAGCTCTGCAATTCGTCAATCATTCATCTCTCCAACCCGTCAATCATTCAGCTCTCCAAACCATTAATCACTTAACTTGCCAACTCGTCAATCATTCAGCTCCCCAACTCGTCAATCATTCAACTCTCCAACCCGTCAATCATTCAGCTCTCCAAACAATCAATCACTCAACTCTCCAACCCATCAATCACTCAATTCTCCACTCGTATATCGACCAACTCTCCAAACCTTCGGTCGTCCACTTTTCAAATCTTTGATCATCTAACTCTTTAATCCTTTTATCAACCAATTCTTCAAATATTCAAATATACAATAATTCATTCAACTCTTAATATTTCCATTATCAAACTCTTAAATCCTTCAATCGTCTAAACCTTAGCTCATTCAACTTTATGAACCTTCGGTTATTCAACTTTACAGGGTGAACCGCAAGTAAATGGCATTAATTTCAGAGGGCTATTCTTTGAGATGTTTTAAACAAAAAAGTTTAATACCATTTCGTACGTTTTTGCTTCATTCTGGAGATATACTGTATATTATTATATACCGGTAAGCAGGTTACAAACAAAAGATATTAAGACATAAGAAAAAAATAGAACCTAGTAAAATTGAAATTGAGTTTATACCATACATTACATTATATTACTACAGGAAGAGAGACAGAAGGAGACCTATGAAGCGATGGATGTTGGAAGAGGCTATTTAGTCTAATCTCTGAAGTGAAGGTTATTACTATTATTATTATTATTATTATTATTATTATTATTATTATTATTATTATTGTTATTTATTATAATTTATAACTATGACCATTATCATTATTATAATTATCACTATTAATATTATCATTATAATTATTATTGTAGTCATTATTATTATTATTATTATTATTATTATTATTATTATTATTATTATTACTATTACTCTAACTTCCAAGATATTAATACATAATACTTATTATTAAAAGAAGCTTCTTCAAAACTAATGTCAAGTCCGATTTTGTCTTTCTTCTTCAAAAACAAAGCATGCGTACTGTATTTCATTATAATATATTATAGTCCTTGAATCACGTAATCTGAAAATCTGTTGACCGAGAGCTGAAGCTTTGTGTTCTCTCGCTGTTTCATATTCACAAGGGAAGAGAGACTGAAATCACACCGGGGACAGCTTCTCGTGACAAAGGTGTTTGTGACTGTCTGGTCCTCCAGGCGGATGTCTGAACAATGTCTTCAAAATACGATGAAACGCTTTCTCTCTTATCGCTCCGTACAAACAATTCGCATTTCATTTCTGCGCTACGTAACTGGAACGACGTAATAATACGAAATACAACGGTGATAATTACATCAAGGACGACCTTAGGAAAGAATGAAGAGGGGAACATCAGCTCTCATCATCACTTCAGTTACATTTACATTTACACCACCAACATCATCATCATCATCATCATCATCATCATCATCATCAATAATCCATGATTAGGCTCCGTATTCCAGCTACCTATAAACTGGAATGAAATTGTCTGATTCGAAGTATATGTGAGTCACGGCGCAGGTACAGGTACGTTCGTATACAAAATAGTTACGCATCCTCTGTCCTCTTCCTGTAGAAAGTCAAAACCGGGAAGTAATTATAGTGAGTAATGTATTATTAAGAGTGCACTGGATTAGAAAATGAAAAACAAATGCTGTCTGTTGTATCCAACAGTTGAAGATCGTACTACAAAATTCAGAAATCCATGTAACAGCTTGCAAACGGTAATAAGAATGACATTGAATCTTCAAAGAACAATATCCTACTTATAATATTGTGAAAAAATGGTGGAGAATTTTTTTTTTTTTTTTTTGTTTCCTTTATCTCTGTCAGTGATATTTTAAAATAATGAACCTTCAAATGTCGGACATTATTCATCTATTTGTCAGTAATTTACTATAATATTATACATCTTCAATTTATGATATAATTTACTACAACAACATAGTCAACAATCACTATTAGTTAATGTTTCTCATCATCTTTCGTCATTTGCTGTACTGCAAACTACAAGGATTAAATGTCAATAAAAGTCATTTAATTCAGAGAGTGCCGATTCCGCGGAAGCCAAAATTATACCCGGTATGAAACGGTCACTTTGGAGATCATGCCAATAATTGTGGGTAAAGGCTATTTTTGGTTATTTATGTATTTTTCTTCAAATACTTTGCACACTTTGGAAGAGTATTACGCCATTCAAGGGTATGATTAAAAATGCAGGCGTTGAAATATTTGTATCCTAAATGGCATGCCATTAAAATAGGCCTGCATTAGTGCGAGACTACTAAATTCTAAATAATTGATTAAATGGCGATCTTACTCGTGATAATTGTGTAAGCATGTGCGGCTTACAGCTGTTTCGGTGCTTCTTCACACCATCCTCAGAGCCTACTAGATCTCGGCGTCATCTCGAACTTCGCTGCCTGTTGTGTGGGTGTACGTCGATTGTTGAAAAGTGGTGAAATGTGGTGTCAAATAGTGTGTGTATACTGAAATTGATCTGTGTGTTGAGAATTTGATCAGGGTGTGTTTTAGTGTGTCTGTATCTTTCATATTGTTCTAGTGTGTTGAGTTTTTGGTTTTTGGGTTGAATGTGTAGGATTTCCATGCCTGTATTTATGCTATTGTATGTGTGGTTAGCATTAGTTATGTGCTCGGCATATGTAGATGTATTGTGTCCTCCGGTTATTGCTTTAATGTGTTCTTTGTATCGAGTTTGGAATGATCTGCCTGTCTGTCCAACGTAGAAACTGTCGCAACTATTGCATGTGAGTTTGTATACGCCTGTGTGCTTGCATTTATTTGTTTGTGTTGTTTGTGTGTTGAGATGTCTTTGTAGTGTGTTTTCTGTTCTGTATGCTATGTTGTATTTCTGTTTTCTGAATGAGGATGCGATCTCGTGTGTGTTTTTGTTTTCATATGTTTGTGTGATGTATTTCTTGTGTTCTTGTGTTTGTGTTGTGTTTTGTGTGTTTTTGTGTTTGTTGAGTTTTGTTTTGTCTTCCTTATGATGTTGTCTATTATATTTGGGTTGTAACCATTATAATTTAGTTATACCCACATATTGCTTGCTAAGAATGAATTCTAATGATTTATATAGTTTTAATTTAAAAATCCCCTAAATTTAATGCAAAAGGTTTGTCAAAAGTCACTGTTAAGTTGAAAATTCCCTCTATTTGGAACCAGTTACTGTCAAAATCCTTCAATTTGTGAAAGTGGATATAGGGGATTTTGAATCTACATGATTCACATGTCCTACTTTAATGAGGCACTTTTCAATGAATTTTTTCTTGCGTTTACAGTTTTTTGCCCTAGCAGGAATGCTTCAAGAATCTTTGCCTCATGAATTCCGGTCCGGTCCGGTTCGGTTCGTAGTTTATTTATTGTTGGTTATTTTTTATTTATTTTTTTCCATAAAAGTTACTTTTTAGTCCTACTAGTTGTTTAGCGTGATTACACATGCCAAGGGATAAAGTCTGTCAATATAGCAACTTATATTATCGTGATAATGAATTGTATGTCGATATTATATATTATATTAAAGAATTTCAATGTTTAGAGTGCTCATAAAATAACGTACTTTAATGTGATGTAAATTCAGCAGTAATTGATTCTAAACATACTTATGTGTAATTATTTACCCACATAAGTGTGGTAAGATGGATTGAGAATTAATAGAACTCAAAAAAAAAAAAAAGTGAATTTAAATACTATTATAGTCACAATCATGCCATGGTATGAAAGAAAAATTTCACAACCTCGAGCGGGAATCGAACCTGCGACTTCCTGTTCTCCGGTCAGGATATTAATGAATTTAAATACTATTATAGTCACAATCATGCCATGGTATGAAAGAAAAATTTCACAACCTCGAGAGGGAATCGAACCTGCGACTTCCTGTTCTCCGGTCAGGCGCTCTACTCGATAGCTCAGTGGTAGAGCGCCTGACCGGAGAACAGGAAGTCGCAGGTTCGATTCCCGCTCGAGGTTGTGAAATTTTTCTTTCATACTATGGCATGATTGTGACTATAATAGTATTTAAATTCATTAATATGTCACATCAACGGACGTGTATACGTCACCAAATATCGTAAGATGGAGATTACAAAAAAAAAAAAAAGTAACTTTTTGTTTCTGCATATGTTAATAATTGCATCTTTCTGTATAATTATTTATAATATTTCACAAGCTTTGTGCATTTTTATGACAGTTATTTTCTAGCTTAAACAATGGTATAATTCCTTTAAATTCAGTGTGGACTTTGTCCGAAAAATCAAGATTATTCAAGAGAATAATATGGCTGCTCGCGAGAAATTTGAATTGACGATCTTCAGTCCTTAACGCTGAAATATTTGTATGTATTTATTCACACTGCAAATGGGTATATACCCGGTGGCAGTGGTAACTAATTACACTCAATAATGACAATTAATAATAAACACAACTAATAAAAAACAATAATTAATAATAACAAGGAGCATCCTAAATTAAATGAAGCATGGTCACTTAAGATAACATTTAAAGTAAATCTAATTTGTATCTTAACCCTAAGTTCGAACTAAGACCCACGAGTGTGCCAGGTTCATACCTGCACAAGTACCTTTCAGCACTACACTTATTTCGCTGTCAACTCACTCACTGCACTGATTCTATCCTGATTTCACTAACACTTCTAACCATTTCACTGTTCAAATACTTTGCACAGCCACTTCACTGACACCAACACACTTCACTTACACAATAGACTTCACTGACACTACACACTTCACTGACACAACACACTTCCTCACTGATAGAACACTTTAAATAACAAGATATCAATTACACCCTTTAAATAGTGCGTATAATATACTACCGTCTATTAGTAAAGTCCTTAAGCCTATTTTTAAATACATTTTTGGTTATTGGTAAAGCCTTTAGAAAGTCTGCAGGTAAAGCATTCCAGTCCCTGATAGTACGATTGAGAAAAGAAAACTTTCCAATGTCCGTCCTCTGTCTTCTTTCCCTCAATTTATATAAGTGGTCGTTCCTTGAAGAGTAATTTGGCGGCTGCAACTTATTTTTTATTTCTCTCCAGGCAGGCTTATAAAGGAGAAATTCATAGCCTTAGGGAAGCAGAAGTTACAAAAAGATTCCAAATACTACGGAGCGTTTCTCTAAAATGCTTAAGTATGTTCGGGATGACCTACCAATGCGAAAAAAAAAATGCTTTCTCACATACGAAACAATACCTCACGATTAATTTATTTGATTCTCATCTAAGCGACTTCTCCTTGGACATCACTGAAATTTTGAATAACTCTGAAGTTCAAAGATCGCATTATCCTGGTGAGTGTTTTATAAATGTATATTTTATTTATTATTTAATTTATTTACGTATTTATATATTCCATGTATTGTGGGTCCCTATCACCACGGCATGGCGCATCCTCAGGTTGCGGATAGAGGAGACGGCCTCCAGATATGGAGGGTAGCTGCGAATATATTGAATAAGCAGTCGTGGACAGCCGATAAGGGGTGGTCCTCCAGCTTGGGGGTTGGGCGAAGGGCTAACAACCCATCACCGTAAAAAACAGCTTGTTACGTATCCCTATAATAAGCCTCGGAATAGGACTGATTCTCTGGCACGACCACAGCAAAGGAATAAGGATTTGAGATTTGGCACTTGGAACGTAACTAGTCTTTATAGAACAGGAGGGGTAACATTAGTAGCAAAAGAACTAGCTAGATATAGAATAGACTTCGTAGGAGTACAAGAGGTTAGGTTAGATGGGAATGGCATATCACAAATAGGAGATTACTTGTTGTATTATGGGGAAGGAAACAATAATCACCAATTAGGAACAGGATTCTTTGTTCATAAAAGAATAAAATCAGCAGTAAAAAAGGTCGAATTTATCAGTGACAGGTTATCATATTTAGTACTTAAGGGTAGATGGTGCGACATCATAGTTATAAATGCTCACGCCCCTACAGAAGAGAAAGACGACCATATAAAGAATAGCTTCTATGAGGAATTGGAACATACTTTTGATCAGTTCCCTAGATATCACATGAAAATTTTATTGGGGGATTTCAATGCTAAAGTAGGACGGGAGGATATTTTTAGACCAACTATTGGAAAAGAGAGCCTACACGCAATTAGTAGTGACAATGGAGTTAGATTAGTCAACTTTGCCACATCGAAAAATTTAATTGTCAAAAGTACAACATTCCCCCATAAGGATATACATAAATATACTTGGACTTCTCCAGATGGATTGACACACAACCAAATAGATCACATCTTGATAGATAAACGGAGACATACTAGTATAGTAGATATTCGAACTTTCAGGGGTGCAGACTGTAATTCTGACCATTATTTGGTGATTGGAGAATTAAGAGAAAGATTATCAGTAGCCAAGCGAGTAGAGCAACAAGTTAATATTACTAAATTCAATATTTTGAAATTAAAGGACGAGGAAGCTAAGCAAAATTATCAGGTCGAAATTTCGAATAGGTTTGCCACTTTAGAAAGTTCCGACGAAGTTGAGAAAGAATTAGATGTTAATAGCGTGTGGAAAAATATCAGAGATAGTATCAAAATTGCAGCTGAGCAGAGCATAGGTTATTATGAAACTAAGAAAAAGAAACCGTGGTTTGATGAAGATTGTTGCATGGTAGTAGAAAGAAGGAAACAGGCAAAATTGAAATTCTTACAGGATCCAGTTGAGGAGAAGAGAGATAATTATTTCAATGAAAGACGGGAAGCAAGTCGTACACTTAGGAATAAAAAGAGAGGTTACTTGAAGGAAAAACTGAATGAGGTAGAAACAAATAGTAAGAATAAAAACATTCGAGATTTATATAAGGGTATAAAGGAATTTAAGAACGGATATTAGCCAAGGGTAAACGTGATCAAGGATGAGAATGGTGACTTGCTTGCAGACTCTCCATCAATCCTAAACAGATGGAAAAACTATTTTGCGCAACTACTAAATGTACATAGGCCAAATAGAAATGATCGGGACGAAATTGAAATACAAACTGCTGAGCCATTTATACCCGAACCCACGCTTTCAGAAGTCGAAATTGCGATAGAAAATCTGAAAAAGTACAAGTCTCCAGGTATCGATCAAATTCCAGCAGAATTAATACAAGAGGGTGGAAGTGCATTATATAGCGAAATTTATAAACTTGTACTTGCTATTTGGGAAAAGGAAATTGTACCAGAACAATGGAAGGAGTCCATAATTGTACCTATTTTTAAAAAGGGGGACAAAACCAACTGTGGTAACTTTCGAGGAATATCACTTTTGTTGACGTCGTACAAAATTTTGTCCAATATTCTTTTGAGAAGATTAACTCCGTACGTAGATGAAATTATTGGGGATCATCAGTGCGGTTTTCGGCGTAATAGATCGACTATTGATCAGATTTTTTGTATTCGACAGATATTGGAGAAAAAATGGGAGTATAAGGGTACAGTACATCAGTTATTCATAGATTTCAAAAAGGCTTATGACTCGGTTAAGAGGGAAGTATTATATGATATTCTTATTGAATTTGGTATTCCCAAGAAACTAGTTCGATTAATTAAAATGTGTCTCAGTGAAACATACAGCAGAGTCCGTATAGGTCAGTTTCTATCCGATGCTTTTCCAATTCACTGCGGGCTAAAGCAGGGAGATGCACTATCACCTTTACTTTTTAACTTCGCTCTAGAATATGCCATTAGGAAAGTTCAGGATAACAGGCAGGGTTTGGAATTGAACGGGTTACATCAGCTTCTTGTCTATGCGGATGACGTGAATATGTTAGGAGAAAATACACAAACGATTAGGGAAAACACGGAAATTTTACTTGAAGCAAGTAGAGCGATCGGTTTGGAAGTAAATCCCGAAAAGACAAAGTATATGATTATGTCTCGTGACCAGAATATTGTACGAAATGGAAATATAAAAATTGGAGATTTATCCTTCGAAGAGGTGGAAAAATTCAAATATCTTGGAGCAACAGTAACAAATATAAATGACACTCGGGAGGAAATTAAACGCAGAATAAATATGGGAAATGCGTGTTATTATTCGGTTGAGAAGCTCTTATCATCCAGTCTGCTGTCGAAAAATCTGAAAGTTAGAATTTATAAAACAGTTATATTACCGATTGTTCTGTATGGTTGTGAAACTTGGACTCTCACTCAGAGAGAGGAACATAGGTTCAGGGTGTTTGAGAATAAGGTGCTAAGGAAAATATTTGGGGCTAAGCGGGATGAAGTTACAGGAGAATGGAGAAAGTTACACAACACAGAACTGCACGCATTGTATTCTTCACCTGACATAATTAGGAACATTAAATCCAGACGTTTGAGATGGGCAGGGCATGTAGCACGTATGGGCGAATCCAGAAATGCATATAGAGTGTTAGTTGGGAGACCGGAGGGAAAAAGACCTTTAGGGAGGCCGAGACGTAGATGGGAGGATAATATTAAAATGGATTTGAGGGAGGTGGGGTATGATGATAGAGACTGGATTAATCTTGCACAGGATAGGGATCGCTGGCGGGCTTATGTGAGGGCGGCAATGAACCTTCGGGTTCCTTAAAAGCCATTTGTAAGTAAGTAAGTAAGTAAGTACGTATTTATATATTAATATCTGGAGATTTCATAGTGCTCGCTTACTTAGTATTTCATGTGGGTCGTGCTCACATTCATAAAAATGTTGAGAAACTCTGAACTAGAGGATGAGGGTTGAGAAGTCGCGTACTACAAGTTCTAAGTGTACTACATTTACCGACCTCTGCCTTAATATAACAGAATCTGATTTCAATTAAATTCCTTCATTCTTTGGTGGGAAGGAATCAGTTGATTTGATTCTATAAATTATATGAAAGCGTTCTTCACTGCTGTACGAAATATAGTAGGCCTAAGTTATACAAATGGTACTTAGATAAACAAAGTGAGGTTGTTTGAAATAACTTGACTAGCCTATGCAAAATAATTAACAGAGCGTAATAAAATAAACGGAAGTGTCTGCTGCAACATTACATAACAAAACCCGACCTTCGGTCAATGGATGACGCATCTGGCTGTAACTTTACAAATGTAGTGTATCAAATGGTTTTGTTTGTTTATTGTAATACGATATTATTCAACATTTTACACTATCATCTATACAGTTCGTTTGTTTCTACGGTGCTGATGTTGTCTTCAGTGACTTGTTTTCGTTGTTAAGGGGTTATGCAGCCGCGTCTGTTGTTCGAGCGCTTCTTCTATTTCAAAAACATTCATTTTTCATAAATAAATAGCCTACATTAGGTTCAAAGTGTCTGACACATTTTGGCATTGTGTGAAAACAATTTCAGATGTTTTAGTAATAGGCTAATACTTTAGCAACAAACAATAAGAGAATTAAACACATGACATGGTACTTCTGGATTAAACTGCATTCTGAGAACAATCTCCGAATAAATGCAACATTCTCTCAGAGATGACCAAAATCACATCGGAGGAAATAGCGAACATAGTTCATTGCATTTCAACATTTTTCTCTGTAATAGGTAATTAACACACTTTTCCGTCCTATATACAGATGATTCATGAAGCATGACCCGTGTTTTAGAAAATGTAGTAGTTCTATAGGTCATTTTGAACCAAAAAAACCATCATATGAACATGTGTCCGATGATCAATATTCAAGAACCTACAGCTGTTCGAATCCTAAGAAAGTGGAAGCAGTTGTGAACAAAAATAAAGAGAATAAATTAAATATGCACAGAAAGATCGTTAAAAATAGTACATTAAACAGAAAATAAGCAAACCTCAGTTCGAAAGCAGATTTTAAAATACTCCTTTAATCTTTTTCCTCGCTTCAGTCAGTTTGGCTGCACGGATGTGAATCGCGCGCGTAGCATTTCGTAGCTCGATACAGCTGATGAGCGCAGAAGCGCTCTGAATACGGGCAACTACTTGTTCTCTTGTTTGTACTTACGACTGGTACACAAGGTGAGCAGCTACTGCACAAGAAAAGTGTTGATAATATACATAGGTACGTCGTCCGGCTCCAAAAGGACATCTTCCAATGTAATATTGTGAAATGCTAATGTTAGGCTACTCGTTGACAACTGATGTTACCAAACCTGACTTATCCTACTCCTCCCTCCATATTTATATAAAAGCAGAACCCCACTCCCCTTAATGCAGACTTCACTGTTTGTACCAAGACGCAAAGAAGTTACAAGTCTGGTTTACAATACGACGTACAGATTTAATAAATAAGTAAACTAATGATAATTCGATCCATATTCATTTGACTTTTTTGCTCAAAATGACCTATAGAACTCATTTTTGAACCGAGAGCCATATTTCGTCAATTATTACTCTGTACAATAGCATATCCTCATGTTAAAAGTTCAGTAAACTGTCCGAAGCCATAGCACATATATAGGTTAAATATTCCAAAAGAAAACAAAGAGGGGAAAACATAGCTATACATGTATGTAAATAAATACTTCAGGGACTTACAACCTCTAAAACGTGCTTGTTTATCAGTTAAAATCTGGAGGTCACAATTTTAATATTCTATTTTCTATTCGGTAGAAAATGATGTTTGTTTGCATAGGATACTGGAAAACGTCACTAAAGATTCTCTTACACGAACAAATACTTCGATAAGAATATTAATTGAATACAGGAGTCGCAGTCATGATCGCGATGTGCATAAAGATTAAGACGAAGTTTAGCCACCACTTAAAAGCCACGGTCTTGGTTCCAACCCCATTAACACCATATTTTTATCAGTGGTAGGTCTAAATGTTACATTATGTGCTGTACGAGATAAAAGCACGACTTCGTGCCACTGTAATATGCTAGCGTCGTTCTTGGTCGATAAAAGTCCACAAATGGTCGTAGGTTCAAATACAATCTAGGAATGGCTGTCTGTTACCAATGAAGTTTCCTGTGTTGCGTTACATATGAGTAAGAAACGGTATCGTGCTGTTTCCACATGGAAAAGACCTATCATGTATCTGACAGGTAAAAATCAAACGACCAACGATTTGAAACCCGTCTATAGAGATACAGCAGTGGCGTATACTGGTTAAAGGGTTTGGGCTACCGCTGACCCTATTATTACACAAAATATATTTAACAATTACTTTAATTTTAATTACTATGGTAAAACTAATAATACAAAATTATTACATTATGTTATATTATAAACTTTTTCTTTTGTAATTTCCTTGGGCTACCGCCGGTAGCCCGCAAAATACGCCCCTGAGATACAGAGGTACATAGGTATTTATTAAGGAGGAAATGATGCATCCCTAAGCACTCCAGCTCAAATAGGTCTTTTTATGCACCTTGTTGGAATGAGTTGTGTGTCGACTGTACTGCTCGACTGAGCCAACCGCCACATCCGTATACCATACCTCTTGTGGTGATCTGCCGTACCTTGTCACAAATCTGTTTTTATCGCAATATCCCCGTCCGAGGTGATTCCATGAAACCATGTAAAAACCCAAAATCTAATATCACATTGAACACCATGAAAGTCTACAATCAGGGCCGCATATAAGAGAAGTTTTGGATTTAACTTCCCCATTTGGGAAGAATTCAGCGAGACAAAGTAGAATATTGAAATACAGGGTAAAGGTGCCTAAATCCGTGATACCCCTAATTCCATGATAAAATTTCAACTGACTGCCATGGAGTTGTGGTCTCTGACTTTTAAGTTTTTGAAATACCTAACAGATGACAAGAGATTTCTTCTTTTCAATTCTATTGACTACCCGTCTTTTGAATAGAAGCAGTCGACTGCAGAAGCTTTTGTTCAGTGAAAGGTGGTTGACCAGTAAGTTTTTCTCTCTCTTGTGACCGCTCCTGAAGAAACATTTTACGAGTATATTTGAGGTAAGAATATAGAATATAATATAGCATTATAAAAATGATATATTACTGTAGATTACAGTCAGCTGAATCAATGTGTATGATTATTTAAACATTATGAGACAATAACAATGCTACAGGAGCTTTCCCATTTTCGGATTTATTTTGATATTTCCCCTTACTCACTCGACCACTGATGCCAACGCTAAATTGTGAAAATTAATGTCTATGAAAGAAAACAATTCGTGGAAATAATAATAGAAATAAGTTATAGAAAACATCAATTACAATTATAATAAAATAATAGGGCATATAGTTAACTTAATTACTGCTGTTGTTAGGAGTATAAATAATGAGAAATAATTGTGTTAGAATTCAAGTTATTCAAATTTAATTTTGTATTGAATTTAACTTTAAGTTTATTTTGTTTATAATATATTAATATGTACGAGTAATAAGTATTCCTGTAGTTACACAAGTATTTTCTATGAAATTGTCGCTTAGGCCCTTTTTCTATGTTGTAATTTCTTGATTAGTCCATATTAAAACAATATACCATGACTTTAATGTGTTTTTCCAAATACACGTTTGTTTTCTGAGCAGTTAATGAGGATTATTTTAATATCATGGAATTAGAATATCACTCACGGAATTAGAAAACCACTACCACAGAATTTGGATCCCTGTCACGGATTTAGGAGCCACTGTATAACAATGAAGAATCATATATTATATATCAAACTTGTGAAAGTGTTGACACTGAATGTTGTAAAAACTGTAGCTAAAGGTCCAAATAATGTCACTTAGGTGTTATTTGAAAATTTTTATTACAATTTTGGCATAAATATAGACTTTATTAAATATGTCACGGAATTAAGCAACTTTTACCCACCAATATGGTATACAATATTGGAGATATAGGCCTACGCACCATTTGAAGTCGTGAACACAGCAAACGCATCAGGGTTACGTTATTCCCACATATCAAAACATCTGAATATTATAAACTACTTTATGAGAAAAAAGTTTTTCCCCTTTAAACCCACCCTTTAAAAACTCTACACTAGCGACTATCTCTAATCATCCTTACATGTTCTCAGTGATGTAACCAAAACATGTATTTAATATACTGATTTATAAGCCGTTTGTAAAGATAAATATAACTGCATTAACACAAACGTCATTTCCGTGATTGATAAAATAGCTGTAGTACTTAGAGGATACTGAACGCATGTCTATCCGGAGAAATATTGGTGCTAACTCTCGCTACTAGGTTTTGAAGTGCCTTGTTATCGCTTGAAGTACTGCATGTCTAGATAACATGACACAGATAGACCTTTGCTCTTAAGAAGTCGATAAATCAATGTAGCGTAACGTTCACAAAAGTTTTATATTAATATGGATTTTATTTTGTGGTACATGAACAAGTCTTACACGATCAAAATACATATGAATATCAACAGTTAAGATTGAATTTCTTCTATTCCAGTGGTTTCCCAAATTTTTTGAAGGAGCGACCAACTTTTGGGCAAGACTTCATTTGCGATCCTCTCCCCCTCCCACTACCTTACTGTACTAAACTCCATTCGAAAAATATAAATCCATGTAGAATCGAAAATAACGATAGTTTTACTCAAAATCAGTGGATACTACCCAAAGAACGATCAAATTGACGTATTAGATACAACAATCACACGAAATATTAAGTAAACACCATTTCTAGTACTTCAAACTATTACCACCGTGGCGCTGTGGTAATAGTTCAATACAAAGAGGTAAATTCCATCAAAAGAAGAGCGTTACAAATTGGTATTTTCAGCAAAATTTGTGAAGACATGGGTTCGTTACATGAAAATGTTCTTTATCACACGGAAGTAAAATGGCTTTCGTGAGGTAACGTGTTGAAAAAAGTTTTAGAACTTCTACTGTACCGGTACGTGTAAGACGAAAAATAAAAATATGCGATCCTATTTTCCAATTCTCTTTAGCTTCTTAGATTGGCCTTCATTGGTGAAATTTTCGAACACTTAAACACTTTGAATAATAGTTTGCAAGGCCAATATGTTAACATTATAACAGATTTACAGAATTGATAGATTTACAAAGAAACTCGATTTCTGATCAGCTACAATTTGAAGTGTTAAGGCTGGTTCACAATAAACCGGGAACGGAAACAACAAAGAGAACGAGAACGAAAATAATGTTACAATACATGTATTTAAATGTGAGCATTCACAATAGTTAATTATGAATGCTCACATTTAAATATATTTATTTTAACAATATTTCCGTTATCGTTATCGTATCCGTTCCCGGTTTATTGTGAACCAGCCTTTACTTTTGCTCTCCATAATACCCATTTCATTATCATAATATCGGTCTCAAGAATAGAGTACTGGCACATTGTTACAATCCCCAACTTGGGGGACCAGGTTTTTTTGGTCAAGGCATTCTTCCTCTAGTCAGTCTAGTCTTTGCCAAGCCCTCTTACTGCAAGGCAGCAGCTAAATGTTCAAGGTTAAATTCCTCTTTTTTCACTTCGAGCTTTTGAGCGTTGCATTTTCATAAAATAGAAACCTGGCACATTGTTACAACCCCCAACTTGGGGGACCAGGTTTCTTTGGTCAAGGCTTCCTTTCTTCTAGTCAGTCTAGCCTTTGCCAAGCACACTTACTGCAAGGCAGCAGCTAAATGTTCAAGGTTAAATTCCACTTTTTTTCACTTTGAGCTTTTGAGCATTGCATTCTCATAAAATAGAGAACTGGCATATTGTTACATCCCCCAACTTGGCGGACCAGGTTTTTTTGGTCAAGGTTTTCTTCCTCTAGCCAGTCTAGCCTTTGCCAAGCCCTCTTACTGCAAGGCAGCAGTTTGCCGTACCCTGGCAGGGGGCCCTTACAGGTTACTACCATCCGAGCCAGATGAATCTTGTTTTTTTTTTAATATGATTCCTCTATATCTTCTAAGTTTATCCTGGCTTATGATAGGCAGAGCCTAGCTTCTCTATCTGGATTTAAGTTGGGTCACTAGTACTATCAATAAACTCTTATTCATCTCGTAAACTGGGGTTACTTTGAACACAGAGGAGACTTTGAACATTTTTTTAGAAAATCATATTTAGGTTTCTAGATGTACACTTGTTAGATGGAGGTAAATTTGGTATGAGAATGATTTTTATGATAATTTACTCCCATCTATAACAAGTGCAACATGTAGAAACCTAAATATGATTTTCTGAAAAAAATGCTCAAAGTTTTCTCTGTGCTCAAAGTAACCCCAGTTTACGGTAATGAACTTTTAAAAACTTCCATAGAATACAAATTTAGTGAAGGGTCATTCAAGAACAAATAAATTGAACTACGATAGTTGGATGTCTTTGATATTTTAGTCGGTTATTTAACAACACTATCTCAACTACTAGCTTATCTAGTCTATGAAATGTGTGATGGAGAGATGAATCCGAGAATTCACTATGGGGTTACCTTTTATTCATCTTATAGTTGGGCGACCTGGTTGGCAAGTTGGTATAGCGCTGACCTTCTATGCCCAAGGTTGCGGGTTCGATCCCGGGCCAGGTCGATGGCATTTAAGTGTGCTTAAAAGCGACAGGCTCATGTCAGTAGATTTACTGGCATGTAAAAGAACTCCTGCGGGACAAAATTCCGGCACATCCGGCGACGCTGATATAACCTCTGCAGTTGCGAGCGTCGTTAAATAAAACATAACATCTTATAGTTGGGGGACAACTTCGAAAAAAATCAAATCACTTATTTAGCTCAACCAGGATTCGAATCCACGGATCAGTAATAAGGAATAATAAATTAAATTAACAACACCAAAAACAATCTAAAAACAGGAGCAAAATAATTACATAAGAATTAGATAATAACGAAAATATTTGTTTCTTAGTAGAAAGCTTAATAGCATCCCTAAAAGTTTGCAAACTATCTACAAGTCCAACCTTATTAGCATCTTTACGAATATGTATATAACTAAGAACTTTCACTAATGTCTGAGCCACGTCGGTGTCCCTTCTTTGTCATTGTATATCATGCCAGGGAAGTAGCCTACTTCTTTCAAAATTGTTTATTTTTGTCATGTAAGACCAGTATTACAACACCATTTCAGAGTAAATAACTATTTCTTACACTTATAAATATGTATCCAATCGTTGTTTTTAATCTTTTTCCACTTTTCTATGCGACAGACAGGAATGGAGTAACGCATATAGTTAATCCATTTACGAAGACCTACAGGTGATGACAAAGCTTTGTGATGTCACAAGTCATTTTCATAATGTAAAAGACATACAATTTGAATCTGGTTCAAGGACTTACCGAAGTTACATGTATCGAAATGACATTGTAACTGGCTTTTGACGTTTTAATATTCATAATCAGAAAACGATCACTAACGACGTTGAACAATAAAAATAAGAAAAACATTTCAATATTAAGCACTGGACAAGAATGTCATGAAACTGACACATATTACTTCATTATACGTCTAAAGCATTTTGCAGCTATTCAGTTCTGTATCACGTACTAGTGATATTCTTGTTTGTAGATTATCTTCTTCACTTAGGCCTACTACTTAGCTACATATAGGCGACCGGATAGTTAGGTTGTTAGAGTAATTGGCTACGGATTGGAATGTCCTGGGTTCAGTTCCAATTAGGTAAAAATGTAATGTAAGGATATCCCTTATATACGCCGAAAAAGCGTATGGGGGCATAGAGGTAGAGGTCCAAACTTTCATAACCTCGGTACTAGAATGATGTGATATGAATGGCATCACGCCTCGACCATCCATTACTCCCGGGGAAGATCTTTTACACGATTTGACACGTGGCTGAGCGGATCCTGGGGTCGTGCTTGAACTTTTGACAATCAGAAAAATCCCGTCACCACTCGGGATTCAACCCGGGATTTCCCAGTCCATAGCCAGTCTTACCAACTGAGCTTCAATTTCAAGTGGGGCAGTACTATTCTTGTTGCCGAACTTTAGGAACAGCCCCAGAGTCCACTAATCTTTCAGTGAAGTTAAGTATTGTCTACTAACCAGGAGAACACCCAGTGCAAGAATTTCACGAGCATTTCATCACCTATTGGAGCGAAAGGTAAGAAGCACAAAGGGTAGGAGTGACAGTTCAAACACATGGACCCTCCTGCATACGGAACTTTCTGTATGGAGACATTTGAAGACTGGTATAATATTAATCAGATGTTATTAAAAGAGGTAATATGATTATGTTTAAGCTATGTGAGATAAGAGATGCTTGGGCCCTCATGTGAAGTCGAATAATATCAAGTTACACCACACACCTCAGATCGCTGAGACTTTTCTCCTGCTTGGCGTGCAGTACTGTGTTTTCCCGGAGGTAAAAGGCAGTCGAAGCGCCGTGCTGACCACACCACCTCATTCTCTTTTTAGTAGATTATTTTACGACGCTTTATCAACATCTTAGGCTATTTAGTGTCTGAATGAGATGAAGATGATAATGCCGGTGAAATAAGTCCAGGGTCCAACACCGAAAGTTACCCAGCATTTGCTCATATTGGGTTGAGGGAAAACCCCGGAAAAAACCTCAACCAGGTAACTTTCCCCGACCAGGAATCGAACCCGGGCCACCTGGTTTCGTGGCTAGACGCGCTAATCGTTACTCCACAGGTGTGGACCCCACCTCGTTCTAGAGGAAAAGTCATGAAAGAATGAAACTCTACATTCATGTTCCTTCATGGAGTCTGAAGAAAAACTTCTATCTTTAACCATAAGTATCCTAAATGGAACTATTTCCTATATACTAAAATGTAGAAGCTCTTTCTGTACTCTATCTAAATTCTAAAAGGAATTGATACCATAAAGTAAAATATCTCTCTTCGTTTTTCAATAATGCAGTTTGAGTATATGTATGTAATTTTGCACAAATCACATAATATATTTTGTTTATATAACGAAGATTACTTCACTGACGTCATTCATCCTAGTGTCCCCATCAATGGGCGAAGCGCCGAAGCTGTAATTTTTAACCACCGTAAGCGTTGACCATGGGGGGTGATCTACAGCGCACAAGTGTGATGATTATGATAATGGAGCAACTATGGAATTCCGGTAGGGGAAACTGAATTATCATCCTGCCTGTGGTTTTCCTAAGGCGCTAAGACAAAATAATGTCGGGATGGGCCCTAAAATAAATGGATCACGGACTCGCATCTTCCTCCTCCACATAAATTTCGGCATTTTACAAATTAAAGCTTTCTGAAAATCGAAGCATGTCGCCTTCGGTACCCGCATACCGCAAGGTCTTGCGAGGACTACGATGCTCCCTATTCCCACTTGCACCCAAGCCTTTTAAAATCTTCGACGATCCTGCACCGTCCCTATTCTGTCATGCTTCGTCCTCTCCCCTCTTCATACGGTAGCTATTAGGTTACGTCCATATTCCCCCGCTTTCTTCTTCAACGTTCCCTACTGTTCCTTCATACGGAACGACGAAAATCGGAGTGGGACAAGTGGCCAATAGACTTGGAGATCACATAGACAGTTTCTCTCAATCCCAATTTACTTCGCAGGGATACGTTTTCGCGTGCCTTTTAAATGTTTCTACTCCCATTTTCCCCATTAATGTATTAATTCACACACTGAGAGAATACTAAAAGACAGACGGTCAAGAAAAGCTATGTAAGCCTACTGGTTACCTCTAGGATGTCGGAGAAAAGGAAACTTCTGGCTTAACATGGAAAGGTCGCATGATGCGAAGATACAGTACAGTGGATTGGAACAGTTACAGGTTAGACAGAATTGTCGTTTGGAAATAGGGTATCCTGGTATAACCTCTGACAAAAGTAGAAAACTGTAAAAGTAAAGTAGTAAAAATCCACCGCCATCGATCCCGTGAATATGGGATGTAACATGTAATAATCTTACGACTCGACCGTCAATCGAAGATGACCTATTGAGATGAGTACTTTAGGTGGAGACTAGCTTCGTTCGGCTCTCACTCCAAAAGAATTACAGTGCTTAGAGACATGAAGAGGAGCAGGGTCATTTGGAAAGAGATAGGAAATATCTTGATATACATTACACAAAGACAGCATATACTACTTCTACGACTTCCGCTACTGATCAACATTCTGAAAGCCGACTTAAAACATTCACTCGAACTTGCTTGTAAACTGGTGAGTTATAGGAGCTTAGGACCGGAAAGCAATGTGCAGGTGACGCCTCCTTGGGTCGTTCACGCTCTTATAGTCAATAAACAAATTACCTGCTTCTAGTTACTTATTCAGAGCCCCAAGGTTAATAGAATTTTCAGAATAATGAATCATGGGTATAGCTGGCCTTGGTAACCAGACTAGCTGGCAGTATATCAGAATGCATTTTGTTGCAAAGCAAATTTTTTCTTTTTAGTTTTCTTTCTTTTTCACTTCCTTCAGTTAATTAGTTAATCCTAAACAGACCATCGGCATAACTCGGGCAGTAATGCGTTTGCTTACTGAACCGAGGAGGTTGCGTTCCGGTATAGGTTCAAATCCCGTTTAAACTCATTCATTACCTGATTAGAATTTTTTAACTTGAAACATTTATGCGCTTGAAATGCGAGAAATATGGTTACATTCTGTGTTAATACGGTGACGTCATTAATTGCAGCGGGTCTTGGTTGACTGAAATTATGATGCGTTTGAAACAAAGTAGGCTATACTATATTCTATTATTATTATTATTATTATTATTATTATTATTATTATTATTATTATTAGGTTATTTTACGACGCTTTATCAACATCTTAGGTTATTTAGCGTCTGAATGAGATGAAGGTGATAATGCCGGTGAAATGAATCGGGGGTCCAGCACCCAGCATTTGCTCATATTGGGTTGAGGGAAAACCCCGGAAAAAATCTCAACCAGGTAACTTGCCCGACCGGGAATCGAATCCGGGCAACTTGGTTTCGCGGCCACTATATTCTATATTAACAGTCTATGAACATAAATCATGCAATAGCCATTGTAAAGTTAAAACAATTAAATATCACAAATACAATTATTAAAATTTTCACTAATGTTATAAAAGGTCATACTTATAAGCAAAGCTCGGAACTTGGGGACTTGTGTCTTTACACGTGGTTAAGCGACCGGACTCCAATATCAACAAACTCCCGCTTCCAGCACGGAGGTACTGTCAGGTCCGATGGAAGAACATATTGATAGTATTACGGTAGGCTGAAACACGTAATTTTTAGCATATAATATATAATAAAAATAAACATGAGAAATATATCAACTTTACTGTTCTCCTCTGTACATTTTATTACAGTGTATTCGAATATATCCGAACCCATAACTTCTTCATATGATATGAAACGAGAAAAATTTATTTCCACATCATATGAAGTGACGAGAGCAAACTTAAAACACTGAATGTTTTCACTGTCACTGTTTTCTGGTCGATTTTCAGCACTTGCTAGCTGATCTCGTATCTGAGAAAAATAAGTAGGCCTATATCCTAAATTTTTCTCGAAAATAATTTTCAATTTGTGTGTCACTATTAGGGCAGGCTCCTCTACGACTTGATCCATGGCTATGAACAGATTTTCCACTAATTTAAGGGACTGCAATGTCTTTCAATGAATGCCTCTAATTTATGTGTGGCACAACTTACAAAATATAAACTATCCATTCGAAAACAAATAAGGTATCTCCTCCGAATTCCTCGACGAATTCTGTACCTAAAGTTAAAAAAAAATGTATTTTTAAACTTCTATAATACCCATTCGAATAACACGTATTTTCTAATTCTTCAAACAGACCGTTTTCCTGTAATTCTCTGAATGTCATTGGCTTCGAAATGACACAGTTTCCCCATCCGTCTTCCTGTTATTCGATGTGACCACTTTCTTAGTACACACGACTGTCCCTGAGCACTTGCAGCGTGAGCTTTGTGTACATCGTACCTTAACCTTACTCATGCACACGACACACAAGTCCCCAAGTTCCGAGCTTTGCTTATAAGCAAACTAGTGATTCGTCTTTTAAATTTTCTATCTTGCCAAAACTGAATAAATGAAAGGGAACATTATTTTATACTTTAATTATCATATATTCAAAATTATATTTGGTCTTGGTTATCTAACAAACTGATGCTGGGTTGCAAGAAAACAGACCTATAAATAATGTATTCCTCCATTAGTTTGTGAACCTTTAAAGTTAGTGGATTGTCGGGTTGAAGAAGAGGAATTTAACGGGCCACTAGTTATTGGATCGTTAACCAAGCATCTTTGGATTTCACAAGTGACACAATAGGACATGAATTAATACAAAGTGAACATCGGCTGCTAGAGGTGTAACGCATTGCTTTTATTGTTGTCAAAATTTGCAATAAATATAGATTAATACGAGCCAGAAAGAAATAAGGAACAGAAGTTCAATGAGAAAGATAAATATGCCTATTTGTTGTTAGAAATAGCGCACGAGTGGATTAATTTTATAGAAAATAAAAATACAGACTAAAGAGCACATAGTCACGTCGTCAGGCAATGAACTAGAGTCTGTAATAAAGAAATAAATAATAACTTCGCTATTCGAAGAATGAATGAATAAATGAATGAATGAATGAATGAATAAGTAAATAAATAAACAAATAAATTAATTAATTACAGTATATCGATGGCTAATAAGAGATATCTCTATCTACAAAAATGGTAATTTAGTTTAACTACATTATTATTATTATTATTAATATTATTATCATCATCATCATCACCATCATCATCATCATCATTCCCGGCCGGGTAATTCCGTAGAGTAGCTGGCTACAGACTGGAAAGTCTAGAGTTCGATCGGAGGTGGTGACAGAGCTTTCTCGTTGCCAAACTTCCAGAACGGCACCGAGGTACACTCAGCCTCTCATAAAATTGAATACCGAGTATCTCCCGATGGGTAAAAGGCGATCGGAGTGTGGTGCCGACCACACCACCTCATTCTAGTGCAGAGGTCACGGAAAGCATGCCCCCCCCTCAAGTGCCTTCATGGTATGTGATGGGGCTATTTTATTAAAAAGTAGTAAAAGTTGTGTTAAGTAATCACATTTTATACAAACATTTTCGTTTGTGGGAAATTTTCGTACATTTGGAATACGAGAGATCCTCATTCTCGTACCTTGTAAGCCATTCAAATTCTCGTGTGTAAAAAAAACACACACACAGTAAATATAGAGTGAGGATATTACTTTTGAATTCCTTTTGTTTTTGTACTAAATAACTGCTTGTCTTGAACGCTGCTGTAAAATTGCCTGTATGCAGGATACTCAGTAACTTTAAGAAGTACGACGTCTTAATCCTTGGTTTTTCTGAACCAACGCATGCGACGTGCGAGGTGCGAGGCGGGCCTCACACAAATCTGGACTACACGAGAGAGAGTGAGTGGTTTCTATGGCTGCGAGGTGCGCAGACCTCGCATCTTGCAGTTATAGGAACCACTCACTATCTCTTGTATAGTCCGGATTTGTGCGAGGTGGGCCTCGCACGTCGCACGTCGCATGCGTCAGGTCAGAAAAACCAAGGCTTTACACTTCAACCACTGCTTAGAAATGAACTGTATGTTAAGACCAATTATTTTTTAACGTCTTTTAATAAAACGTTTAGTAAAAAATAACTTTATCCACGCATTTGTGCTGAGAGAGTCTTGCCACATAGGATATTTCACTCCAACAGCAATCCTGCATTTTACCACGTGCTCCATCTACGCAAACCCATATGACGCACCAGGCAGGTCGACTGCAGCCAGCATTTCCCTCCCACATGAACTGTCTGTCAATCCTAATGTATTTTATTGCAGTAGCTCCTTCATTTCTCCTAGGTTCTTTTCTACCTTCTCCTACTTATCTTCTTCCCCTGTATCTTTCCTAACTTTCTTCCACCCCCTACCCATCATACTCCCTTGTCTCCCCCCTTCTTTTCTTTCTAATCCCCTCCTTTCTTCTCTTACATTGCCTCTTTCATTCATTTCATCTCTTTTCTATTCTCTTCTCAAGTTTCTTTTCTCCTCTTCTCCCGTATCTTTTCTTCTCTTACCTCAACACTTTTCCTCTCTCCTCTCGTCTCTTTTCTTCTTATCCCTCATTTCTCTTTTCTCGTTTCCGTTTTTCCTCTTCCCTCTCTTTTCTTTTCTTTTTTTAGAACGCATTTTTCTTCTCTTCCCTCGTCTATCTTTTTTCTTCTCTTCCCACGACTCTATTCTTTAATTCTCTTCCCTCACTATTCTTTACTTTCCTTTCCTCGTCTCTATTCTTTCCTTCACTTCCATAGCCTTTTTATCTTTTCTTATTTTACATTACACGCTTTTCTTCTCTTCTCTTGCCCCTTTTCTTTTCTTCTTCACAACGCCTCTTTTCTTATCTTCTCTTGTCTCTTTACTTCTCTTACCACCTCTTTTCTGTTACTTTACATCTTTTCTTTTCTCACATCGCCTCTTTTCTTTCTTTCTTTCGTCCATTTCGTTTTCTGTCTTCATTTATTTCCTCTCCTTTCCACCTCTATATCCTCCCTTTTCCTCGCCCATTTCTTCCCTTCACTCACCCATTCCTTCCTCTTTCCTGGCCCATTTTCTCCTCTTTCCTCGCCTAGTTCTTCCCCTTTCCTCGTCTATTTCTCCCTCTTTCATCGCCTATTTCTTCTCTTTCCTCACCTATTTCATATTTTTTTTCCTCGCCTATTTCCACCTCTTTCCTCGCCTCTTTCCTTCTCTTTCCTCATCGATTTCATATTTTTTCTTCGCCTATTTCCTTCACTATCCTATGCTATTTCCTCTTTTATTCCTCGCCTATTTCCTCGTCTTTGCTCGTCCATTTCCTCCTCTTTGGAATGGAATGGAATTTAACTGAGGAGGGCACGGATGACTCAGCACTGCGACCTGTTGAGATCTATTGCGCATACCCTCGATATGGAATGAGTTGCGTGCCACAGATCCCTTACGCGCACCGACCTAACCACATGACTCCCTTAACGACAGGTCCCTACAGCCGACAGAAATCCATATACCATTCCTGCTTCGGCAACTTCCCCCAAGGCCCTACTGTCGGTCCGAGACGAAACTCCTCCCCCGAGTAAATCTGCCTCGGGTGCTCGTTGCAGAAGCCATCCAATGTTGCTTAACTACATCCCACGGAGGCCGGTCGAGAGAGCCAGTAGCTTCGGGAGGCCGCCTGTAGAGTGATCTGAAAAACCAGAAACGGGATGATAAGGAAAGGATGATGGGGGAGGAAAGAAAGTGGCGAAGATGAATGAGGTTCCAATCGCCTGATAAATTTACCTGATATTCATCCATAGGAGTGAGAGAAAAACCTCGAAAAACCAGGCAACTCCTCCTGACCGGGAATCGAACCCGGGACCGCTGGGTTCGGACTTAGACTCGCTTACCCCTCAGCCACAACGGTGGACTTCCTCCTCTTTTATCATCTATCTCTTTTTTCAACTATTTACTCTTCTTTCCCTTTTCTTCCTTACCCATTTCCTTCTCTTTCCTCGCCTATTTTCTCCCCTTTACTCACAGATATCGCCTATTTTCTCTTTTCCTTGCCCACTTCTTCATATTTCTACGCCTATTTCCTCTCTGTTTTTGTCCCACTAAGTCCTACTTTTCCTGGTTATCTTAGTTCTGTCTTTGTGTTTATATTTTCAGTTTTCCCTTTTTTCATATTTTAATATTTCTACTTTTCGTCTTTTTAAAATCCTTTTCTCATTTATTATTTCATTTCCGTTTTAATCTTTTCATTCCACTTTCTATTCATTTTCTTCCCTTCTTTATCTATTAATAACAAGCTTCATACTTCTTTCTTCTTCATTCATACATCCACGTGTGGTCTGAGTTCTATTTTGGTTGTCCTTGAGTTTAAGGGAGAGCTCTGCCCACACGGCGCGCCGTAGATATTTACAGCTCAACTGTAGTGATGAAAATTAAACTGCATCATGGAACAGCATCACGCTGGAACCTGAAAAATCTCGAGTTAAGAATGTAATGAGCTACAATACCTGATAATAATCATAGATTAGCTCTACTGTCCACATCGAAATCTACTCATTCCGCTTAAGAATCATCATCCTCGCCATCATTATATGATATGATATGATATGATATGATATGATATGATATGATATGATATGATATGATATGATATATGATATATATTTCTCAAAATCTTCGGTTTTTCTGGCCCTTCACATTTCTGTATTCGGGCCAGCATTCCCTTACTTGCACTATTTACAACTTTAAACAAGACGTATTTTGACACTTGAAGCCTTTTCTTGCTATGTCTTTCAAGTCCCTTCACTTTCACTTGACCATCCTTTTACTTTATCCACTACTATTCTACTTCCCTTCTCTTATCCATCATTATATAGACATATCGTTTCACGAGTAATAGCTCTATCAGTGGTCTTTTTGAATTGCTAGTGGAATAGATTAAAAATATCGATTTATTCATTCAGTGTTCTGTCCCGAGGGCAGGCCTTTCACCGCAATCTAAGTTTTCTCCAATCTTTCCTATTTTCTGCCTTCCTCTTTGTCTCCTCATATTATAATCCATATGTTAATGTCGTCTATCAACAGATAATCTTCATCTGCCCCGAACTCTTCTTTCGTTCACCATTCCTTCCAGTGCATCCTTCAGTAGGCAGTTTCTTCTCAGCTAGTGATCCAGCCAATTCCTTTTCTTCTTCCTAATCAGTTTCAGCATCATTCTTTCTTCAGCCACTCTTTCCAACAAAACTTCATTTCTTATTCTGTCTGTCCACGTTACACGTTCCATTCTTGTCCATATCCACATTTCAAATGCTTCTATTCGCTTCTCTTCATTTTGTCGTAATATCCATGTTTCTGCCTCATACAATGCTACACTCCATACAAAGCACTTCGCTACTCTCTTCCTTAGTTCTTTTTCTTTAAGTCCGTAGAAAATATTTCTTTTCCTATTAAAAGCTTCCTTGGCCATTGCTATTCTCCTTTTGACTTCCTGGCAGCAGCTCTACTCCGATATTAATTCATAAGATATTGGTTAGACAGGAACGAAAACCCAAATATTTGAAACGTATTTAGATCTTAATGAAAATGACGCAATTTGCGCAAGTTTTATCATCAAGGCGCAATATATACAGCACACCTATCACGTAACGATAACTGGTGAGTAATAGCCTAAGGTCAAGTTTTCTTGAAATGCTTAAAACACCTCAATACAGAACGTATTAAACAATGTAATTTTCAAGTCGTAAGACATGGTACACATTCAATTTATTTTATAGGACATCGTGTGCGATTATTTACCAACGATAAAAATGACAATCGTTCAAAGATAATATAAAACACTTTAGTTAGTAGAGACAAATGTAGCCCTACTACAAGTAACAGATATAAATTAATTTACATATTACTAGGCGCGAAACTGATGAAATATGCAAACGTTTGAATTACTCTAGTCCTAAAATCTTAAGTGGTAAATTTAGTTTCATTTTAAGTTACGCAATGCCTTTCAACCAGGCTGAGTTCTGGTAGAACAAAAGGGTAGCACGAAAAGTCTCATTGTCCTTCGTGCGAAGTTCTCCAACGTGTGACGACATTTTTTAACTAGTACTGCAAATTGTTGTTGCTGTAAATACAGATTGCATTAAGTTTTCCAGATGAACGTAATACAGTATTAAACGGTAAAGTGTTAATGAGTTCTTACACATAGCCTAGCATTTATTGTGTCTATTATAGTTGCCTTCATATGACTCGGTTAAGAAAGAAATTTTATATAATATTCTTATTGAATTTGGTATTACCAAGAAGCTAATTAGATTAATTATATAAAGATTATTTTTTGTCCTACAGAATACATCTGTTATTGTAACAATTGATATTAGAAGAGAAAAATTCGCTCCGGCGCCGAGAATCGAACCCGGGTTCTTGGTTTTACGTACCAAACGCTCTAACCATTGAGCTACGCCGAAATTCAATCCACAGCACCGGATCGAATCCCTCTTCTCCATTGTTTTTTTCCTTTGTGACTGACTCCAAGTTCGACATGTGTGTTGACATATTAAGTCAACTGCCATTATACAAGGAGCGCACTCAGTTGAGTGACTTGGTGGCCGGGATTCCACAGTATATGCAAAGTAATCTGTTTAGTAATACGCACTGTTGCTTGAAAAATCTACGTAAAGATAATTTTTTTTTTGGTCTTACAGAATACATCTGTTACGGTAACAATTGATATTAGAGGAGAAAAATTCGCTCCGACGCCGGGGACCGAAACCGGGTCCTTGGTTCTACGTACCAAGCACTCTTAACCATTGAGCTACGCCGAAGTTCAATCCACAGCACCGGATCGAATCCCTCTTCTCCAGTGTTTTTCCCTTTGTGGCCCGACTCCCAGTTCGACATGTATGTTGACATTTATATTAACTCAATTGTCTTTATACAAAGAGCACACTCTGCCTTGGTGCATTAGGAAAAACTCTGTACTACTCCGGTCATTCCGTCAACGCTTCTGCATGTTTTCGATAAGTCATTTTTGGAGACGTATTTTCCTTACTGCTTGAGTCAAAATTATTTCTTAAAAAGGACCTATACTATAGTTGTTGATTGCAAGCGAATCTCCATTTCATGGTATTATAATTAAATTTATTACACTAACACTTTTTGGGTTGATTGCAAGCGAATCTCCATTTCATGATATTGTAATTAAATTTATTACACTAACACTTCTTGGGTTGATTACAAGCGAATCTCCATTTCATGGTATTGTAATTAAATTTATTACACTAACACTTCTCTGATTAATTTTATTAACATGAAGAAGGGTCATTCAACTGTTTAACAGACGTCTTAAAAATGACATTTCCAATGGCAATGATGAAGAGAAATTGAATCACTATTCACCTGACCCACAATATTCTCTTTATATGATTCATCTAAAGATGAAGTAAAAACAATCATGCGGATGTAAGCAATCTATACAAAGAGAGCTAAGTAACACACATTGTCAAATTTCTCTAGAAAGAATTATGATACTGTGTTATAGTAAAGCAGGTAGGATAGATGGAGGTAATTTGGGTATAGTTGGATAATCTGGATATAAGTTACAATTTATTGAATAAAACTTTACCTAATCTTCAAACATATACCAATTTAATATAAAATGTATTATTTATTTCACAATAGCCTATCATGGAGTGTTTAAAATTTGTGTTGATTACATTGATATGTACTGCCTGGTAAAAAAAAAAACTGTTTCTTGTTTACCAGTCTATGAAATGACCCATCACATTCAAAGCAATGTTGTTGGGAAACCAGCTGAGATACAGTAACCAAATTCATGTATGTGTATTTTAGATATGTTTAGAAAATGTATTTAATAAATTTAGTAATATATCTTTAATAGTTTGTTAGTAAATTACAATTTACAAATGTAGGGTAATTTGGGTATGTTACAATTTATTGAATAAATTTTATCAAATCTTCAAACACATGCCAATTTAATATATATTGCCTATCATGCACTGTTAAAAGTTAGTATTCATCACACTGATACTGCCTGGTAAAAAAAAAACTGTATTGATATGCGAGTCTATGAAATGACAGCACATTCAAAGCAATATTGTTGGGTAACCAGCTATGATCCAGTAACCAAATTCATGCATGTGTACAGTACACATGTTTGGAACATGTTTTTAATAAATGTAGTGTTGTTGTTTAGTCAACTGTCCGAAGACAGATCTGAACTTCACAAGTGATATCAACAAGGCATCACTTATGAGGCAACTAGGGCAGAAGATAATGGGATAGGGTGGCCAGTTCCCTTCTCCCTCCATTGTATACATCGCCGACTAGCTACATATTACACTAGTCAGACTTCAGGTGCATACAAACAATTACTGTTCTTCCTCCGACACGTATCGTCAAGTGAGATGTACTGCCTGATAATAGATGTAGGCCTACATATTAGCCAGAACCTCAATCAGAGGAGAAATGTAGTGATACATCATTAATAGTTTTGGTAGTAAATTACAATTTACAAACGTGGGGTGGGGTTAATTGTATGGTAAATGGTAACTAACCTAGTTTTCGTTCCAGATCATGCCACGTACACAAATTATGGATTGTTGAAAGACAGATATAATTACGATTTTTAAAAGCCTACCTAACCTCTACATTCTGTTCTAGGATACATACACTAACCTATGGTAGGGATAATTTGACTTTACTTCAATAATACACATTATATTCAAATTTCCCCATGCATGAGGTAAATTGAGTATAATTAAACTTAGGGTTGTTATTATTATGATAAGAAAAGGCCAACAAACTTGAAAATGCAATAGAATCATTCTAGAAGGCCACAGTGCTAACATATAAGAAAAACTGACTGGAAAATTGTATCATGTAACAGGCGATGGGTCTCTAAACTTAGAAACGGTTGTTTTATACCCAAATTACCCCAACCCACCCTATTCGGAAAGGCCGAGATGTTATCTAAAAAAACCGGTCTATCTTCTTTACTTTCATTTCTCAGGCGTAGGTGGGCCTCACTAGCCAGGTAGCGTCTCCAGTAAGAATGAACTTCCTCTTTTTTCAGATGATGTAATATTGCTTGGCCCCAGACCAATAATTTCATCACGACTGCCAACTAAAATTGGTATCAGTGCATAGTTTCCTATAGCTTGTATTTACATTATTACGTCATGTGAACAAAAGCTGATGACAATTCAGAGCGTCTTTTCAAGAACAGATGTCATTCAAAGACAAGATGACATTACAGCGATAACGGAACAATGTTAAATAAAGATAGTAAGAAAAATTTCACTACTTGGGATCTTATCTACATGAGAACAAAACCCACAGTTATGACGATGATGATAAAGCCGACGAGATGACGATGAAAAGGACGTTTATGATGGTGGCAAAGCGACTATAGTAACAAAGCAACGACAACGATGACGGAGATGACAACGACGGCGATGACACAGCCGCAATAACGACGCCGATGACAGTGATGACAACGATGCCGACGCCGATGATAATGATGATGATGATGATGACGATGATGATGATGACAAAGTAATTAGAAGGACGCCAGTGACGATTACAAAATGACAACGACGATAAAGCGATAAGTGACAATGACGACGAAGATTATAATAACTATGGTGATGACAGATACCAGCCATGATTGTTAAAGGATTACAATGAGAAAGATTACAACAGGTATCATTTGACAAAGATTATAGTAACGACGACGATAATAACGATTACAATAGCGACAACGATGACAGTTACAACAGAGATGACGATGACAATAATTGTTACAATAGAGACGACGACAAAGATAATAATATCAACGAAGATGACAAAACACTACAATAGCGACGACGATAACAATGATTACAATAGCGACGACGATAACAATGATTACAATAGCGACGACGATGACAAAGATTATAATATCAACGAAGATGACAACACATTACAATAGCGATGACGATGACAACGATTACAATAGCGACGACCATGACAAGATTATAATGCCAACGAAGATGACAAAACATTACAATAGCGATGACGATAACAATGATTACAATAGCGACGACGATGACAAAGATTACAATAGTGACGATAAGGGCAGAGATTATAATAACAAAAATTATGACGATACGAAGATCACAATGACGAATATGACAAAGAATACATGACGAAGCTGACAAAAATTACAATGACGAAGCCGACAAAAATTACAATGAAAAAGACGACAAGGATTACAATGACGAAGATTAGAAAGATTACAATAGCAACGACGATGATAAAGATCAAAATAGCGATTACAATGACAAAGATTACAATAGCGACGACAACGAAAATGATTATAATAACGGCGACAATGACATTAACTATAATAGTGACGATAACGACAATGCTTATACTTAATGACAATGACAACGATTATAATAGCGGCGACAATGACAATAATTATAATAGTGACGATAATGACAATGCTTATACTTAATGACAACGACAATGATTACAATAGCGGCGACAATGACAATAATTATAATAGTGACAATAATGACAATGCTTATACTTAATGACAACGACAATGATTATAATAGCGGCGACAATGACAATAATTATAATAGTGACGATAATGACAATGCTTATACTTAATGACAACGACAATGATTACAATAGCGGCGACAATGACAATAATTATAATAGTGACAATAATAATAATTATAATAGTGACAATAATGACAATGCTTATACTTAATGACAACGACAATGATTATAATAGCGGCGACAATGACAATAATTATAATAGTGACGATAATGACAATGCTTATACTTAATGACAATGACAACGATTATAATAGCGGCGACAATGACAATACTTGTAATAGTGACGATAATGACAATGCTTATACTTAATGACAATGACAATGACAATGATTATAATAGCGGCGACAATGACAATAATTATAATAGTGACCATAATGACAATGCTTATACTTAATGACAATGACAATGATTACAATAGCAACGATAACAAAGATCACAGTAGCGACGATGATGACAAAAATTACAAATCGACGACAATGACAAAGATTACAATAGCGACGATTCGGCGATGAGAAAATTGTAATAACAACGGCAATGACAAAGATTACAATAGCGACGACGATGACAAAGGTTACAATAGCGACGATAACAAAGATCACAATAGCAACGACAAAGGTTACAATAGCGACGAAGATTACAATAACAACGATAATTATTATAGTAGCAACGACAACGACAATGATTATAATAGCGACGACAATGACAAAAATCATAACAGCAACGACGATGGCAAAAATTACAATAGCAACGATGTTACAAAGATTATACGAGTACAATAGCAACGACTATGACAAAGACTGAAAATGCAACGACATGGGCGATGATGACAGACAAGGAAGAAGACGATGATAACCTAAAGGAAGTCGGAATGATCACACAGAAGATGGTATTTACAGAACTAGGAATAACTCAACATCCTACAATATCCTTAACAGACGGGAATAGTAAAGTAACAGTCTTTCTTCTTACCCTACTGAGGGATCTCTCCTAGATTGGAGGAAATGGTCATACATTTAATAGTGGTAATTTTTGTACTAGACTTACTCTTTTCAACTACTCTGATTCTTCAGAGATAATGAAATTATGAAACGACGATAATGAATCAATGGTTGAAAGACAATGACAGTAAAAGCAAAACACTTTGAAAACCGGCATTATAGCCGTTGTATTCACAAATTTCACAATATTTTGACGGAGGTAGAATTTCCTTTCCCTTTGCTAAGATGATCTCACGTTACTGGCTGAACTTAGGCTAGACGATGATGATTATGATAATGATGATTATAATTATGAACTGTAGGCTAAGGGAAACTGTAACCACCTATCCTGACGGAAAAAAAAGTCGACATCTCTTGCAGAAGAGACGGATTCAAATCCTTACTCATTGAAGTGAAATTTGTAGTGGATAAGCACTGTGATGGAATAGTTCCCTCGTGAGACGTTTTTCCTGAAATTATTCCATTAATTGAATACTCCCCCGGAATAAGGGTCTAAATACATACATAGGGAAACAATGTACCACATACCATTATTCTGGGGGCATTCAATTCTTCATTACTAGGGTTCGGACTTTGAGGACCTAAAAGTTAAAAATGACAGTGAGTACATATAATTAGTTGTGTGTTAGAATATGTAAGGTAAGCGTCTAGTTTGCACTTCTTTGGAATTCAAAGAGTCTTTGCTCAACATATGGTATTTCAAATGAAAAAAATTGTTTCTTGTTTAAACCACGCCACAGATTTTGTTACCTGTGGGGAGGGTACTGTAATCTTCCTTTTGTTTACGTTTATTGTCGAAAAACTGTGAATAAATTTCTGAGTCAATGTTCACCAGGCTTAACAAAGTACAGTACCTAATGATAACGAGGATTCTACGTGAGATAGAGGGAATGTTTTCTTAGCTTGAACTATACTACGTTGCAATACTAACGTTTAGGTCTTCAAAATCCGAGCCCTAGAACATCTTATTATCCGCTCCGTAGACATGTGCTTTGCCAGCGTTCCACCGGAACATATTCTCTGGCATAGAGCCACTTTAGTGAGACGAAATAAAAAAGAAAACCGGCGTGATCAGACAAAAGTGCTAATTATAGAACCTGGAAATGTCATTGTTCCGGATCCTGATATGAATAAGAAGACTTTGAAATGATTACGGAAACCATTTAAAATTTACGTCAAAGCCTTTGATCTCGTTGGTGAGATCTGAAGTAGAGGTATCCCGTATAAGGTACAGGCGTTGTATTCATTGCTCTGTGACGTCGTAAACCTGCAAGACATGCAGCAGCAAACGAGACACCACCTCACACGTAACCTTCTACAATATCCTTTATACTTTTCTCGAACAAAGCAAGCGTCTGCACTATTTTAGAGGTGAGCATTGCTTTGTGACCAGGCTTCTGCAAGACCTTCCACAATCGATGCAATTATCTCACGATGCCCCTTCGTTCCTCTATCTCTCCCTTTCCTTCACATGTCATTTCATTTCCCCTACCGGCCATTGAAAATACGAGGCAGCACGTGTTGGCCGGCAGTTACCGACTGGTTGGGACGCGGAGTAGAAGTGTTTTGTTTTTGTTGTGTTGGAAACTGAGAGACGTCTTCCGTGGGTTAGGATAGGAACAGTGTCTGTTCACAGAGGAAACGTGTGATGTTAAGTGCAAAGTCAGATTTCATAATTATATCACTAGATTAATTGTTTTATGTGTGACGTATGATACCGTTGAGAAGTTACAGCTTTAAATATTTCAAGTACGGATCAAGACCTAAGTGACAGAAAAATCTGAGGTAATTTTCATTTAATAATGTATCATTTATTTCTTGTGACTGTGTTCATTATTGCGCCTATCTTTTTCTTCTTTTTAATTTAAAGATTTCAGATTTAATTTAATCTGCATGCAGTAGGCCTATAGGATTAGATTGATGTTGCGTCTGCAGTCAGCATAACACGGGATTTCGAACTAAGACAACATAAACATAGGTATCGGGTATTGTTCATAAATAATAAAAGTTGTCGAAGGAGAGATTCCATGACTGATCTTATCTTCCTGAAGATTAAAAGTTGCACAGGCCTATACCATGGTTGACAGCAGATAAAATAGAGAGGAGGGGGTTGCTAATTTCAAAGTACCGGACTTATTTAACTTTTATAGTCTACTCCTTAACTTTTATCATCAATCCAAAAAAATATGCTACTGAGTACACTAAGTTTATAGAAATTGCTACAAGTACTTTGAAATTTTGTTCTGGTACCGGTATGTGTTGCATCATCCATCGCATCGTACAGTAGTGGCAAGAAAAACCGGATCGACCCTTGTAGCTGATTTCAGGGTCACTGATTCAAATTTTGCTAGTCACAAAACACATCCATCTTGTATAATTAATTGTAACAGTGAAATTTATTGCATTTGTTCGATTCTTACCATCTTCTGTTTCCTTCAGTGCCTCAAACTTACAGACGAAAAAACTTTGAGAGTTTTATTTTCATCTCGCATCAATATTACATTTCTACCTCTATTCGGCAAAGATAACTGCGTATTTTTACATTAAATAGCAGTACATACATCTGGCTTCACTATTCATATTGAAATTACCACAGTTTGACACAATACACAGCACAGGATTCTTTTGTATCAACTACAAGGGTCGGTCCGGGTTTTTTTTTTTTGCCACTGCTGTACATAAATTTTATGGAAAATAAATAACTACTTAAAAAGTAATTGCATGTTTTTTTAATTTGCATCATCCACCTTATAATACAATACGGTATAATAAATTAATGTGGAGTAGCATCATCTGTACTTAATCCATTAATTTTATTACACAGAAGATTAATAAAAATTTGACTGACCAAAAATATGGATTACCCAACAAATTTAATTTATACAAATTTTAATGTACTAACTATTGAAGAAATTTATAAATATAGTTTACTAACTTACTACCACAGAAATCAAATAAAACATAAATCTAATCGACATGAATATCGTACTCGAAGACAAAAATCTGATTTCCCATTAATTGAGCCTAAATGTCACACAAGTGCAGCTCTTAAACATGGTGCTTGTTTCGGCCCAAGAGTTTATAATAAAATTACAAACCATTTTCCAAATTTGAAATATTTTAAAATTGAAGATTTTAAAAAATAAATTTATAAAATTATTCATGATATATAATATTACCAGATGTATGTATTTTTACCTTTTATTTGTCGACTATACTCATGTTTTTATTGAATATCACTGGCTTCTGTCTGATTGTCAATTTATATAAATGTGTATTTTTCTCTCTTTTTCTCTTTTTTTTTTTTTCTCTTGCGTGTTATTTATTGGCTTGAATTAAGTTACTTACTGTATTTAGTAAATTGTCCTTGTAAATTTTATGTTATATTATTGACTAAGACCACACCGTACACGAGCCTGGCTCTTACGGTAGTGGCTAGAAACATTTTTGTTTTATAAATTTAATTTGTACTCACTAGTTAGCTAGTTAAATAAATAAATAAATTAGGGTAAAACTCTCTATATTAAAACAATATGTGATAGGAATATTTGCCATTGAAATGCAGTTCCCCACAAAGAAAATGCATTTAGTTCCATTGTGAATAATATACAATAGATAGTTCAATGTACCGGAAAAGGAGAAACAGGTTATCGCTTGGAAAATTTTCAACAAGAAAATCGGTTATATAATATGACTGTCGCCAGAGTTAGTAAAAATGAAAACACTACAAATATAGTCTTGCTTCTACTTTTCACATTTTTAAAAATCAAATGAAAAAAATTGATCGACATTTCGTGTAAGGAAAAATAATTGAGCAATAATTGTAGCATACTAGAAGTATATTAATATATATTTTTTTTTTACTTAGAGCCGTTAAGGGATGCGCCAGAATGGATATAATTACGATCACAGGAAATAAATTAATAAAGGAAGGAATAGAACTTTATTCGAAACAAATCACAACATAAACCAAGCTATAAATTTATACCACAGAGATCTAAAATTCGATGTTTCCATTGCCTAATATTATACATATGCATTTGGAAATAATAGGCTACATAGAAATATTATATCACTTCTGTTCATAGTTTCAATATACTCTTACTTGCGATACTATGTTTCGCTTCAGTTTCGCAATAATATGCTATATGAACTATTTCGCTATTAAAACAGGTGTTTGTTTTTGCACTCGAGTGAGAAACAGGCTGCAAATTAATTGCAAGTCTGGTTCTGTCAAGACCCTTCAAAAACTAAAAGAGGGTGATGCATATTTTTTCAAAGCATACACAAATTTTTACACATTTCCGAGACGATTTGAGAGTTTTGGATTGGTTCAATATCTTTAATACATAGTCTATCAGACTTTTAAAAGAATAAGAATCTCTACTAATTCAGAGAAGAATCTCAACACTACATGTGACGTTTTGCCCTAATAATATTAAGCTGGAGTCATTTCTAAAGTACTATTCATCTTCCAATTTCAGATATGAAAATAAGCTTCTTGCATGATTGGCAGGTTTCGCAAAAATATGTCACAAAATTTTATAAATAGTTTCAATATATTTTTTCTAAACTTTGCTTCCAAGTGCATATTAAGATTTAAGGATAAAACGGAATATGATTCTATAGCCTACAACAGTGGTATTCAATCTTTTTCGCTAGCGTAACCCCAAAATATAGTATTAGTATTTAGTATTTATTTATTTAACTGTACTCCCAAACTGCATTCCAATTATATAACAAAAGGCTATGATTGTTGTATTGAAAATATTTACTATTATCATCATCATCATCATCATCATCATCATCATCATCATCATCATCATCATCATCATCATCATTCAGTAGTTATTGTTACAATCACAGTAGTAAAGATTTACATAAGATTAGTATTATTATTTATTTAACCTGGTATAATTACAATAAAAATCAAAGTACGAAAAGATTACCTGATTAATGAAAGCTAGACAATTTATCATAGAAGTTAAGAACAAAGAATATTTTTTGTATTTACTGAATTACAAATTAAACCTGGAATGGTATTCAAGCAAGAAAAACAAGAGTTGATATTGCAAACGAAACTATAATATAATGCAATAATTATAAACAAGTATAATAAAATAAATATGTCAGCATTTTTACATACGTGAGATGCGTACCCCTTGAGACAACCCCGCGTACCACTGGAGTACGCGGGGTTATCACTTGGATTTGAAGCATAAACCCTTTTGTATTTTTCCTCAAAAATATAAAAGTTGAGGTTATGTTCATATAAGAAGTGACAAACATACCGTGTTACATAATCCACAGATGTGATTACGAGTCTTTATCTCAACTTGTAATCTAATAGAAAGTCCGTTAACGTTAAAAATTCATATGAGTTTAATACGCTTTAACTACTCTCAGTAAATTTCAAAAATTCTTACGCATTTCCACTGTTTTAAGATTTTAAAGGTAAAGTGAACCTCACGACAAGCAAAGCGGCCCAGAGGATGGCGAGAGCTTAAGGCTCCCAGCTTTACAGACAATGGCATTTGGGATGTTAGCCAATACAGTATTTGATGTTAGTCCTATAAGCCCGCCTCCTATACCCACAAGGAAATGTCTCTGGTACTGATTTCTGTTAGAGGCTTAGTAAGTCCCAGGGCCATAGTGCGACTGGGAGGATTAAATCAATGGAAATATCCAAGACCACATCGGGAATCCAACCCGCGACCTTCCGTCTTGCAGCGTTACGCCTTAACCGCGACGTTACCGCGCGCCCCAAAGAGATTATTATTATTATTATTATTATTATTATTATTATTATTATTATTATTATTATTATTATTAAATGACTCTTTCGACCTCAGAGGTTATTTGGCCTCAGAATTCAACGCGGGCAAGAAATGACCAACAAATTTTGCTTGAGCCCTCCATGAGAGACATAATTCTTGGTAATTCTACACACTAAAGAAAGCACATCCACCCCTACTAATTACAAACACACGAGATAACAAGCTAGAGTTGAGGTCCAATACAAATTACTGTGGAAACGTTACGTTTTCCCTATAATTCGTCCTAGACTTCTCGCATGTTATTTTGGTAACAAGGAGCGGGTAAGGGAAATGTACGTCCTTTGGTGTAGTTCTTCTGCAAAAGTACCGGATTATTTCACATGCCGTAAATTTATGACATGGGACCCACAACTTTACTTCTCTCCCGGAGTAATCCTCGCTAAGGGTTTTGTCGCTTTTAAAAAATTCATAGCCCTCGGCCGGGATTTTAACCAGCGAAACTCTGATCTAATTGCCTGTGTGGTAACTGGAAGATCGCCTAGAACGATCTCGAAGTGTGAGACCACATATAACATTTTAAATCAGTGCTTCGAAAATTCAACTTAAACTTTAAGATAAAAAAATCTCACAATCACAACCAAAATATGACAGAAGAGGTAACCCTGTAAAATTACAAAGTCGAAAACCTCTTTAAGAATCGAACACGGGTAGGTACTGTAAAAGAAAGGCTAAATACCCACAAAACAAAAAAGTACAGTAATAATTGTTAATACAAACTCTAAGGTAAAACAATCTTCTAAAAATTGCTTAGAATCTGTATTTGACTAGCTTTTTGTGTCAGGGTATTGTAACACACGAGCTTGACACATGTAATAGCCATGTAGGCCAAGTGTTTTTGTCTTCAAACTAGTTATCGCATTAAATTATTGTTGTTAGAAGAAATAGGAAATTTCTTGCACATGTTTCAACATAGTAGGTACAATAAAACTCATAGCAGGCAATCATTTTGTTAAATTATTACTTTTAAGTTGTCATATACCAGTAATGTAAAGGTCTGACTCATTTCGCTTGTCTTCGTTAAAGACAAGTAGAAAAGCAATTTATGTGCCATTAGAACGATAGGCTACATTTTACGCTGTATTTCTGACATTGTTTTACGTCGTACCGTTTGTGTTGGCAGCTACATATTTTGTAGGTTATTTTTATTTTACAGTATTCACACGTGCACAAATTTTCATGAAGGTCCCTTAGTGAGACATGGCACTGGTCATAGAAGACTAAGACTCCTACGACTAAGGAAATAATGTTTCATTTATTAATAGGTATTGCTAAGCTATCTCCCCTATAGGAGTTTATGACATACTATTACCTGTTTTCGGTATTTTCTTTCCAAAATTTTACAAGTTTTTCAATGGGACGGCATATCCCGGAGTGGGACAACTGGTCAATGAGCTCGGAGCGCACATATTTCATAAATCCGACACCCATGTGAGATCACGCAAATCTCTACATTTTATTTTTCCAATATAGTCTACGCTCTCTCTTTTCCTGACACAAAGATAATTAAGCTCGAAACTGGTTATCGACGTAACTCTGGGGTATTCTGTGTTTGTATTAGTAAAGAAAGAGTGGTAAAACGCGGTTCCGGATAATTGGCAACAGAAATTTGGGAACTGGGACAATTGGCCACAGAAAATTGGTAACAGGGACAATTCGCCACAAATAGACAATATGCCACAGATAGACAATTTGCCACACTTAGATACAAAGATAAATCTATGACTTCCAGAAGCTCTATATTGTGCGAATGGATACAGAGATTAATAATTGTAAATTCCACTAAGTATGTGAATTGCTATGTACATGTAAATTTGGTTTCAAAAATGTCCTTCTAGGTTGTGGTCTACAGCTCTCAAGTACCGTATGACGGTGCCTTCTCCTTGTACCGCGGGTATTCTTCAACTATACGTGATATTCGTCTCTCCATGTCGATGTACTTCCGCTGCATTTGGTAGGAGAATGACCACCTTCCAATCTCTCTATGTATCTGTCGGCTATAACGTTCAGTTCGTCAATATTCCTTGGTTCAGGTGGTAGGTGCAGCCTCCTGGCACGGCGCACAGTTTTTTTAATAGATGGTTTCTTCGGTAGATTCACATTGGCTTCGCTTGCAATACTCTGTAATTCATTTTGAATAATGACAGACGTTGGTTCTCGGGAAGTCCCCGCCCTTGGCTTCATGTTCTCTACACATTCCTTTGCCTTAATCGTTCCCCAATTTGCAGAATAATTCTTGTGTTCAGACGGTTCTTTGACGACACTGCTTCCACATTCTGATAACGTGACTGTTGCATTACACCCTCCACGCATGTCACAGCGCCAAACAACTCCATTCTTATTTTCTCTAAGTCTCGTGTACATGTAGCCAAGCTATATTAATTTGTCAGAGACTCTTTCTGATTTTGTGAAGCGAATTTCTTCCGCCATAGTTCTGAATTAGTTTACAGCTTCTGAATTTGTCTTGTGTTATCATAGAAACATATTATAAATTGTTGCGAATTTGAGTATTTCCTTGACATTTAATGTGCGGCTAATTATCTTTGATACGAATTTTAATTATGTGGCGAATTGTCTTTGATACGAATTTCAATTATGTGGCGAGTTGCCTCTGTGGCCAATTTTCTGTGGCGAGTTGTCCCCAACCCGATGAAACGGACCATGAACCGTGATCTTGGTCTACTGTACATCCCATATCCTAGTCTTTTTTTTTATCAAGCCAGTGCAGTGGCTGAGATAAAAGCAATGATGCTCCTGAGTACCATTTGAGAGAACTCGCTCTGTTTCAAGAAACGACAACCGAGACGTTGGAATCTTAAAACAGAGAAATATTCACAGCCACATAAAATGTGGAACGATGTGCTCTCTGCATGCCGACAGCTCCTGAAAATGTGTTAAAAGGTGAATATGTCCCTTTAAGAGACAATACCCTGTTAATAGACCAAGAGTAGCCTACTTTAATATGTTGGAGAGTTTTGAAAAGTTCCTTTTCCTATTAAGGATACGTTTTCAAAAGAGCTTTTTGGCTTGTCTTCGACCCTTCGTATTCTTTCATAGAACGAATTATTTCTTAAGCATTTCCTTGTTGATAATAAATTGCTTACTACCCTTGCAGAAAGGGGCAGAACAGTATCAGAACCAATAAATCGCTGATCTGCGTCATTGTTTCCTAGAGAATTCGCAATTTCATTTCCCTCGTATTTTTACGACTCGCAACTCAAGGGTAAAAAATTGTTCTGATCAGCAGCGAACTTCTGCCTAGACAAACTAGGCAGCTGCCTAGGCCCCCAACTTCAGAGGGGGTTCCGGCCAGGGCAAATAATAATAATAATAATAATAATAATAATAATAATAATAATAATAATAATAATAGTATTTGTTGGCACACTAAAACTTTCACGAAATGGTACACGTTAAGGACACAGGACACGGAAAATAATGTCAAGGAAATTCTCGTAGGTTGTATCTAGAACTAGATATTTCAATATTGAATACGTATAGAAAGTTCTGAAAAATTCTGGAAAAGAGTCGAATATTCTAGAACACTGTGGAAGACTATGGAAAATTCAGGAATGTTCTAGAATATCATGGACCTGTATTTTAAAACGTTCGACTAGGGAACAACGTTTTTAAATAATGTAAATACTACCAGAGGTTAACGTGAGTGGAGCTATACAAATAGGGTAAAGGTTGGTAATGTAATATGAGTAATATTGTGACAGTTCTTTTTGAGAATTTATTGCAATTTTACTGAGCGAAAGAAAGATCGGTTTTTTGCGTCAACGTATTAAGGGAATGTTCGTGGACAAATTTCTGCAGAAAACCGATCCTTCTCTCGCTCAGTAAAATTGCAATAAATTCTCAAAAAGAACTATCACAATATTACTCGTATCACAGTATTAATAACCTTTCCCTACATCCTGGAAAAAAGCTTTTCGGACACATCCAAACGTAGTAATAACGCTCCAGGTGCTGTTGTGTACACCAGGGTCAGACTGTTCGGTAGAACAGTCGTTTTCAGCGCTAAAGAGAGTAAAGAATTATTCAAGTTCTACCACAGAACAGAACAGACTTATTTCCCTCTGTGCTGTAAATAGCCAGAAATAAAGCCGTCTGTAGACTATAGTGAGACCATCCGTTTCTTTGCAGAGAATAGAGTTCGTCGCATGGCAATGTAATCTTGTCATTGTCATTCTAAATGTAAAATTATGTGTAAAAAAGTATAGTTGGTACTTGTCCATTTTATTTCTAAGTCTGCCTGTCTATTTTTTAAAGTCAAAATACGTCAAATAAATAAAAAATAAACAAAGTTTGTTTCTTGCTAAATTACCAAAAAGGGCGCCCGACTCTGTTAACTACCTAGGGCCCTGGTCTCTATGTCCAGGCCTGCTTCTGATCCGACGGTGTTCTCAAGCGTGATTCGAATCTCGTCTGCGATGTCGGGATTTAGCAAAGTTTTCCCCAACTGCAAAGTCGAAAACCAGGTTATTCCGTGGCGAATTCTCAATATCATCTCACCAAAATACCATCTCGCTACCGCTAAGTTCCATCGACGCTAAAGAACCTCGCAGCTGATACAGCGTCGTTAAATAATCGATTAAAAACTTGGAACCTATTTAAGTATCCATATCTTATGTTGAACTTATCTTCATAATTTAATCAGAGTTGTCCCATAACCTATCGTATGACATGTAAAAAAAAGGTTAAGTTGAAAGTTCATCCACAAAAATAAATACTGAAGCAGTCAAAGCGGATGTGATAAGGTATAGATACGATATTGATAAAATGGAAATGTATTTAATATGAAAGAAACATGTCAGTGCGTTTATAATAAATGTATAAAAAAAGAGAACTCATCACACAAAACTATAAAGATGTCTCACGTTTACACTACGAGGAATCAAGGAGAGAAGATGGAGGTAAAACTGCTTGATTTTATAACCTTTGGATTAGGAAAACTGAATAGGGAGAATTAAGCTCCTGCCTTTGGAGACGAATTTCAATATTTATTTATATCAGGCTGAGTGTGTTTCAGATAATTTATGTTATGACTAAGAGAAAAAGATAAAGATATCGTAACAAAAACAAACATATATAGAATGCAATTGTTAAAAGCATAATACTATACTACTCAGAAACATGGCATCTGAAGTCAAGGACAACAGCAAAACTACATTCTACAGAGATGAATTTCTGGCGGAGATTTTGTTTATTTTAGTAGATTATTTTACGACGCTTTATCAACAGCTTAGGTTATTTAGCGTCTGAATGAGATGAAGGTGATAATGCCGGTGAAATGAGTCCGGGGTCCAACACCGAAAGTTACCCAGCATTTGCTCATATTGGGTTAAGGGAAAACCCCGGAAAAAAAAACATCAACCAGGTAACTTGCCCCGACCGGGAATCGAACCCGGGCCACCTGGTTTCGCGGCTAGACGTTCTCACCGTTACTCCACAGGTGTGGACTTCTGGCGGAGATCTTAAAGAATATCAAGGAAGGACATCATTAGAAATAATGTTATAAGAGAAAAAATGAAAGTGCAAGGATGGCTTGTAGAATCTATGAAAGCAAAACAATTAAGATGGTTTGGTCATATGAAGAAGATGACAGAAAATAGATTGCCAAAGAAGGTGTTTGAATGTATTCCAAAGGGAAAAAAGAATGAGGAAAGACAAAAACTGACATGGAAAGAAAGGGGTTGGAATAAGGAGCATGGGAAAGTAGAAAAGAATTCAGAAAGATTATAAAATCCTGAAAATGGGGACAAGAAGATGTCCTAGGACATTGTAAACCTGGTAATAAATAAAAGTAAGTGAAACATCACTCTTCTCTTTTCAGAATTGAAGCGGTTCATCGATTCTATAGCTAGTCGGTCGAAGTCGAAAATAAGAAACGAAATTTAATACATAATAAATATATACCTATGATAATTTCCATCCTAGACAGTTAAATCCAAAATTAGAACAAGTAAATGGATTTAACTAAGCAGGATGACAATTATCATGAAAGGGTGAAAAGAATTTCGAAACCAAACTAATTAAATACGAACAAACATTGGACATATTAAATCACATTTTCAAACCTAAGCAGATTAAAAAAAAGAAGAGTTAAAAGTATACCTTCACTGTTCCAATCTTGCTGTAAGGTATCGATATTTGGACAATCGGAAATAAGATTTAACAATTTTGAGTAAAACTGGATAAACGTTGTTAGACCATACAAGAAATGAATACATTTTATAAGAATTGGAAATTAGATCTCTTTTGCAAGCACAATTTGATATACAACATATTTCCCATGATTTCAGTCTCCTTGCAGACTACATGGTGATCACATCTGCTGACATGGCCGCTAGATGGTATAGGGGTAAGGAGACAAGCCAATAGGCAGCATCAACTATGCACTGCTCCAAAGAGGTAGTCGGCAGTCGCGAAATAATCTTTCAGTTAAAGCGACTGTAAATAAAACCTAAGATAAAATATAACAGAGCCCAGATTTATATAGGGCGATCACGAGAAACAGTAAAATGTATTTTAGAGGTTAGTGATATGGACTATTCTGAGTAAAAATGTTATATAAACATGTGTCCAATTATGAATGAGTGAAAATACAAGTGTTTGAATGTTACGCATAACAAGCCTTACAGATGGTATAAAGGAACAACAAATGACTACATATTATTGATTACGTACAAAGGAATAGTAGGTATGTGTCGCTCTTCTGAGGTCGTATAAAGGCAGCACTGCTCATAATGGGTGTACATAAATAGTTACTTTGACTACAATGATAGGCATGTTCTTCCAGCATGACGGATCTCCTATACATTTTACCCATCAGGTGACACATTCTCACATTTCCAAAATGATAGATCGGTCGTGGTGATTACAGTGATCTTACTCCTGTCAATTTTTATTTGTGGGGGTGGGTGAGAGGCGAAGTGTACAAAGTAGAGTAAAGAAAATGAACGAATTGGTCGCTCACATTATAAATAGTGCTGTCCTCTTAGAAGAACAAAACGATATCAAAAGAGCAACACTTACGATTGTCATTAGAGAGGCAAAGGGTATTGAAGCCGGTGGTGAAATTTTTTAATCATTACTTTCAATCGATGAAGTATATTGATGGCATGTAAATATGTAATACATTTCATCATTAAATCATTTGTCTTTCCTCTTCGCTATATCTCCACACCCGCAAAAAAATTCGACACACGTTATATGAACTTTTTTCTCAGCGTAGTCCATAGCCTACTACCACACTCTAAAATATTTACTATTTGTTCGGAATGACCCTGTGTGTAAAATACATGTTTCTTTCATGTTTTAGACTACACCGAGGCTATATTCTTTGAAACTCCTGTTCTCGGCAATGATTTTACATTAATGTCATATATATATATATATGTATGGATGTACTCGTATTATGCATGGATGAACTGCAGGTGAAGAGCGAAGTAAAATCGCTCAAATTTACATCATACACACGAACACATTTTGCTACAAGTACTTCCATAATTGATGTTTGAGATAAGGGATAAATGATTGGTAAATTTTGCCTGAAGCCATATTACTCAGGATCAAGGTTATTTTTGTCCTGTAAATCTCTGATACGAGTGTCCGATGTTTACTTCTCTTCCGAAGGAAATCAATTTTGAAGAGGTTTACAGCCATTGCAGCTACTATTGAAGACAACCAGAGAGATTCAAATTTTGACGGAAAAATATTTTGCATGTATATCTTCCTATCTATAAAAGAAAGTGCACTTTCCCTGTTACTTTCCCTCTTAAAGCTCAGAGTTATGAAGAAAGCGGCATTTTCTTTTATGTTAATAGCTGAAGGAAAGTCGTGCCAATTTTAGTAGTAGCCTACTGATATAAATTTTACAACTCTACTCTAATGTACGGTACAGATATCTCGTTACGTATGACGAACATTTCCACAGTGTAAAACTTTCTTCAGAGATAAACGTTGAAATTCCACAGATGAAAATCTCAATGCTTTCACAACAAAGAATAAGGTTTACGTAAAGATTAATTTTTGGTCGTAGAGAATTTATCTGTAAGGTGTTCGAAGGATGTCTATCCTATTAGGCCTACAATTATAATTTGCATATTTTTGGTGCATATTTTACTTGATTTTTATTATATTTCTATGTATATTTCTGTATCCATTTTGTAATATATACAAACTATATGTATAAGAGCGCAGATATAAACAACTAGGGGCGCCAAACGGCTACAGCAGGGATGCAGAACTAGAGAAGAGAGAGGTGGAAGCATGGGGAAAGAGTTTGTTCCCCGTCCATAATCCTCGGGCTTCAGTGGAGTATCTGTGACGTTTCGTAAGCACACTGAATATTGTCGGGCCATCTGATCTATGCCCCTTCAGCGCTGTCGTCGTTCTTGGAAAAGTTAACGCCTCTACTCACCCCATTCCACCCGTTTCTCTCCTACTACGTCAAATAGCAGGCCACGAACCTTGCCGAATAGGGATTTTGCCAAACTTCCGTCAAACAGTGTCATATCTCTTGAATATTGCTTATAATACTGTAAGGTTAATTATTACTTATTCATAATTTAATTTAAGTAGGTCTGATGACGCTGATTGACTTATGCAAAATGCTATTACTTGCTTAATAATATTTCTTTCACCACTCCGTGCTACAGTATTCATGTTGAGTTGACAACACTGGACTGCAAGTGCAAATAAACTGTCCCGCAAGAAGGCTCAAAATTGTGAGTAGTGGGGGAAAGAAAGAGAGAGGGGTAGAAAAGAGAGAAATAGGAATACAGGGAGAGAAATAAATTGCCGAGGCTGAAAAGGAATTAAGGTTCAGTTCGCATATCTTACGGGGGCACAGATCCGATACATATCTTTTCTCCCACTACCATATCCAATGACGCGAGGGTTGAAAGGAAGGGATGATTTACGTGTTCCGGCTTGTGACGTCTGTCACAATTGTAGCATAGTTGAGTATTCCTGGGTTAGAGTCTGCTTTCCACGTTGCTAACACGGGTTCGAATCTCTGCGGGTTTAAGTGGAATTTGTGGTGGAAAAAGACGGTACTTGATGGTAGGTTATTGCGGAGTGTTCCCGTTTCCCCATACCATTGCTCCATTAATCATGATAATGCGGTACTATGTAGTTCGCTCCCATGGTGCACAGAAGACAACGTTACGGCGACAAAAAGATGTGAAGCTTCGGCGAGTCATTCCTAGATGGAGACGCACAGTCAAGTACTACTTGCCAATGGAAAAAAATATACATTTACTAAAGATGTACAGTTTATCAACTTACATACTCTAAAATGACAACAAGATTCTCCAAAATATCAAACACAATTAACATTCTTCAAACTTTCTGTTCAGGTTTCTTACAAACTTGTTACCAACTTCTCTTCAGTCACTTCCCATAACCTTACAATCCAATCCATGGCGCGAATCATCAGAGGTGAACGAACATCCAACTAGTACAGAGGTAACGCGTTGTCAGCACGATGGTCTCCCACGCCCTGTCATTATAACTGATTTTCGAACCGAATTTATCGTCGCTCCCTAAAAGCCGATATTTCATGAGAAAATTTCCTTACCCACAAGGACTCGAACCAGCACTCATTTTGTAACTCGAGTCTAGGCATGATGCCTTAGAAGCTTAGACCACGACGCTACGGTGCCGGAGTCTCATAATCTTAATCAAGCTAGCCAAGGAGACTTCACTTCGGCTGCATTTTCTTTCTTTTATAACTTGTTTTCATTTTCTTTGTGATAATGCTACAAACAGGGGAAAGCAGGGAGTTCCTCACGGCTCATTCTAACAAACAAACCAGACAGTTACAATTTTAGGCCCCTTCAACTGTTTTCTAGTTATACTCCACAATGTTTGTTCAATGAAAACGATATTTTACCGAGATACTGCAACTACAGAAGAAACATTTCCATAAGGAATGGAGGAAGTTATATAATAGCGACCTTCATTATTTCACGGTCCACGAGACATTGCTATCGTAATTAACACATGCAGATTGAGATACGCATGGCATTTGGCTAGTGGGTAGGAAACAATATCTGTACACAATTACGATAAGATAAGATGGACAAGAATTTTGTGTTAATTTAATGCACCTGGAATGATAATGTGAAAATGGATATCGTTAAGATACTAAAGTGTGAACTAGATTAATATGGTTCGATATATAGGTCAAACGGTGGCTTTGTTTGAGGTCTGTAGCAAGCCTTCTACAATAAGTTACGAACTATATTTGTTTATAGAATCTCGGACTTATAACAGTATTCTCCATGTCTGAAATAAAAAGACCTCATTTAAAACTAACAAATGCAACTATTATAGCAATTTCGGTTATCAGTTATTACTAAGTATCAACAAGCAGATAAAAGTAAGGAGAAGTCAATTCGCTGTTCTATGTTATTTACTGTTAGAGTGATAGTTTCCTAAACAGTGTTCCTAAGGTCGAAGATCAGTGACAGGTTAGGTTTGGTTTGTTCAGGCTAAGCTTGAAACGGTGGAACCAAAAAGGTGTATTAGTATAGCCGTCAAATTACCCATAGTCCATCTCTTTTTCCGGTGTGTTTATCAGCTGTTTTCTTCATATTATTACGATTACAAATTGTTTCGTGTTGTTGTGAATATTTCAAAAGTGTACTCAAGTTCAGCAGGTGTTATTTTTTATAAGTAAGCTAATATTCTGTTCGGCTCAAGTGTAGAATATGTCCATTGATATGTCCCCCCATGCTTTAACATACGAAGGAGTGCCAACATCCTTCTTGATAAAAGAAAGAATGTGGAAATGAAGTGTTCAGTCCATGTCACAACCGTAACACTTTTAATAAATATACAGTAAAATGTACATTGATATAATAATCTGCTAGTAGTCTTGTTACCTCCACATGCATTCTAATCCGTTTACATATGACCGAAACCGATAGTAGCAATTTAATATTTGGCAGTTGGCGGTATTTCGCGGTGGATTATGGGGCGTAAAAGGTGTAGTTTGACGTCATATCCGTCGCACCGATTTCAATCATATTTGCCTGGATTGCTCCCTCCTTTGTTTTTGATATGCCTTGCATATACGTTTTTTTTGATTGATAGATAAATCTTAGGTACGTACGTTTGCTCTGGACTATTCGGTATGTTGATTTCCAATTAACGTCTCATGACAAGTACGGAGAAGTATGGCCAACTCTATTCTCGAAAACCCGCTATAAGACGCTAAATTGATATATTAATATAAAAACAGAGTAGTTTGCCTCTGTGAACGTTAAAAGAACCGCTGAATCCCTATACTAGCAATAAAATTTGATAAATTTTATCCGCCAAACTAACACAGAAATACACCAGATCTGGAGGGAAAACCGCTAAATTGGCAACTCTGGTGCGGAGATTTATACATTAATGGTATTACATACTACACTTCTCTATGTCGCAAAATGATTTAGAAATTTAGAGGAACCAAAGTATTTGAATGAAATAACACACAACAGTAGTAAACGTGACATCGAAATATTCTTGATAACATTGATTTATTATTCTGGTACACTTTCATCATACCGACATAATTACAGTGCTGTAAGGCTGCGTTCCGTCATCGTTCGCCGCAAGATATCAGGTGTGCAAAATATTTTGTGCCACCTATAATACAAGCAATGAGAAAGAAATACAATGTATTGCTAAAAGGCATCAGGTGTTCAGAAAACATCGGTTTATTATACAGCAGTAGTAGCAACGGTTGTGGTTAACAACACTTTTAACTACTGAGATTGCTCAAAGTCGAGATTCAACGTAGACGGGAAATGGTCGACAAATTTGGTATGGTAACTTCCACCAGGGAGAGGGTTCCTTACTGAGGATAATCCTCAAATTTTGCTTTTTGTCCTCGAACAAAATTCGTTCCCAGAATGTCCCCAGATATCCCTGAATTTTCAGTGTTAATTATAATTTTATGAAAACGCTGTTGAATATCTCAGTGACTGAAGTATTCTTTCGCAAAATAAGACATCTGTGAGATGTTCTCCAGAAAGAGAAAAATTTGAACACTCGGTCTATTATTTTTCTTCAAATGTAGACGACTTGACCTGCTTGAAATGATTTATTTGATAAAATTTCTTGCTTGAAGAAATATCCGACTTAAGAAAAAATAGCAGAGTGAAATAAAGAAAATGCTGATCTTTGCTCAAAATGGAGTGAAAGTTTAAAAATTTTCGATCTGAATATGATTTTATATGCAAAACTACAAAAGTTAACTGAACTATCTGTAAGTAACGTTTCAGTGGAGAGAGTTTTTTTCTTGAGAACCTTCAGACTACCAAGCTCTAAGACCAACACCAACTACCAAGCGGGGTCAGCCAAGACTATGGGGAGAAATTGCTTTATAAAGAACAATGAAAACAATATGTAACAAAATATTTTAAGAAAATTATAAATATAGTGCATTTTGAAATTACAGCATGTTTAATCAATGAGTTAGGAAATAATACAAGTCCAATTTTACTCTAATCTAACTGAAATTTCCTTTTCTTAGTATACTTTTTCATATTTCGAATACATGTACTCAAGTTTTCCACAATTTCTTCCGTGAGTTAAAATTGTAAGTTCGAAGGTTATAAATAAAGTAGTGTCAACATAGACAGTAAGAACATATTATTGAAATTGAGTGGAAAATACATTTACTTTGTATATAATCACCAGCGTATTCCTGTATCTTTTGTCAAATCCGTGGTAACAGTTGAATGCCATTAGCGAGATTGTTTCTGTTGATCTCTCTGATGGACTGCCCTATTGCATTAAGCACTATGAAATATCTGAAACCACATTCGCCGTCTCATTCCGACCCGTACGAAATGCAGAGACCCATCTTGCAACCGTCCGATACAGCAGTGCATCGTTGTCACAAGCTTCAAGTAATCCTTGACATCGACGTGCATTCTACCACGGGCTACCTCGATTTTTATCCACGATCGCTGCTCAAGTTTAGTATTTCTTAACTTCATTTTATGCTTAAAGGATACTATAAAATGTATACAAAATCATTAGGTCTACATTAATCAATAACATACATCACCAATAATAGTAATAATAATAATAATAATAATAATAATAATAATAATAATAATAATAAAGGTAAAGGTATCCCCGTCACACGCCATGAAGGCACTTGGGGGCATGGAGGTAGAGCCCCATGCTTTCCATGACCTCGGCACTAGAATGAGGTGGTGTGGTCGGCATCACGCTCTGACCGTCTTTTACCCCCGGGAAAGACCCGGTACTCAATTTTATAGGAGGCTGAGTGAACCTCGGGGCCGTTCCGGAAGTTTGGCAACGAGAAAAATCCCGTCACCAATTCAGATCGAACTCCGGACCTTCCAGTCCGTAGCCAGCTGCTCTACCAGCTGAGCTACCCGGCCGCCCAATAATAATAATAATAATAATAATAATAATAATAATAATAATAATAATAATAATAATAATATTATTATTATTATTATTATTATTATTATTATTATTATTATTGACCGGCCGGGTAGCTCAGTTGGTAGAGCAGCTTATTATTATTATTATTATCATCATCATCATCATCATCATCATCATCATCATCATCATCAAGCATCTAGAACGGAAAATAATATTTATAATTTTAACCATTTTTATCACTGGATTTTCTAAGTATGTATCCCCAAAACAAAATACCGAAACAGATTAAATACAGAAGCAGTAATGTTAATGATACAATTCACCTCCATACTTCCAGATATAAAAAATAGAATATGCAGTATAATATATTATTTTAATGTACCGAAGTACATATGAAGCTTCCATGCAGATATTCTGCGTCATCGTACGATGAAAGAGTAGTGGAATGGAGAAAAATTCTGTACGGCACCGGGATTTGAACCCGGATTTTCAGCAGTGTTAACGCTTTCAATATGCAGGCTTAAAAACAAATACATTCATGTCACTGAGCAGAAAATAATGAAATACTGCCCTTTACATGTTTGCTAATTATTAAATACTAATAAAATATAATAAATGTTGTATCACTTTTCACTTTTTAAAGTTCTTATAAAATATAATAGTACTTATTATAACATCTGTAATTTCAATAAAACTGATAATGCAAGATTCTGACAATGTTTATGCAGTGTTAACGCTTTCAATTTTGCAGTTGTACAGACTTCAATAAATGTATAATAATAATAATAATAATAATAATAATAATAATAATAATAATAATAATAATCATCATCATCATCATCATCATCGAATTACAACGGTTCTTCGATTACACTGTAGGTTAAAAGGAGGTTCTGCTGTGGAAAAGATTTGGGAAACGCTGCCGTCAAGAAAGAAGAAAGTGCAGTACTGTTATAATGGCACAGAATAACGCAATGTCTACAGTTCGTATGGCAGTAAGCTGATTCACTGATTCATTCATTGATTCATTCTTCATTCACTGACTCAGTCATTCACTCATTCATTGACTGACTGAAATAATTAAAAAAAAAAACAAAAACAAATCAGAATTTTCAACCCAAAAAAGATTTTCTTTATAACGGCGGTATACTATGGACAGTGGTCAATGACACTGTTTGCGGATGAGTTGTAATTTTGCCTCAAACCACCGATAAATTGGTAGCAACTAACTGGGTAGCGATTTCCGACACGCAACTTTACGAAGACACCGCTGGAGGCGACTTCTTTACATTGTGAGAAGATATCAGTTTGCTGCTCAGACATATCTTGATACTTAAAAAGTGAAGTTGTTAGCAAAACACGTAATCCACTTCACACACTTCGTCAGCGAAAATTTCGCCTTTATGCATGACAACGCCAATTCCCATTCCGCTAACGATGTTTAGACCTCATTTCCATTGGTCATCTCTGGGATATGCTTGCCAAAATGTCCGACGTCGCAACTTCGGCATTCTCAACGAACTGTGGCAAACAGTAACTGGATGGGTGAAAGCGCATTATCTAAGAAACGACCCGGGGCCTTGTGGCCACAAGCCGGAGGGCATGGAGACCGCGATCGTCACTAAAGGTGATAACATCCAATGTTATAACAAGTTAAATACTATGATAGCATGAAATGTTTCATTGGTATAATTGTATTAAGGCTAAGTTCGCAATAACTCCAAATAATGCATTTCTTGAAATTCGTAGGTCAAAACTTTATAAATTTTTTGGAAAGAAAACCGCAAGCAAAAGATAATAAAGTGCATAAGGCACATGTTAACTTTGTTTCAAAGTTATTGTAATAATGCAGTAAAAATAAATTTGAATATGTGATAAAATATGTAATCAGATTATGAGCGCAAAAGATAATACAATATTGTTATACTGTATATAGGCCTACAGAATACATTCCATTTCCGTACGATTCTTAAAGTTCTTGAGTCGGTTCAATGCTCATCATAATGTGATTTGACCATACTAACAACAGTACAACACAAATAAATAAAGATGATGAAATAATAATTCGTAATCAGTTCAAATATATAGAGCATGCAACATGACTCATTTGATCGTACGAGTATTGCTCAACTTACGCAACTAAGTGCATTCACATTCATACATATTCTGTTCGTTCTGTGACATCGACACTGTATGACGTTAGAGTGTCACTTTATATAAGCTTTAGTACCTATCATTCATGGTATTTATCTTCACTTTCACATTCCCTGGTCTTATGACTTACAATCCAATGAGGTGTAGCCTAGAGAAGAATAATGTCGCTATACAAGGTGAGGCAGAAATATCTCCCCATTTTCAATTGCACATAAAATGTAAAATATTGAAGTCAAATATCAAACAGTAATATAAATTTATTCCTTATGGTATGCCATTTTATCCTTCAGTTCAATTTTGCACACACTTTCAGATTCCACGTGTTCCTAGCCGCAAGACCATAAAATTATGGATTGCTTCATTTCGGAATAAGGCTTCAGCACTAAAACATCTATCCAGTCTCATCCATCCAACCATCTAACTCTCCAGCTTCATCCATCCAACCATCTCTCTACCCAGTCTCATCCCTCCAATCATCTCTCTATTCAACCTCATCCATCCAAACATCTATCCAGTTCGTCCATACATCTATCCAGTTCATGCACCCATATATCTATCTAACCATCTATCTAGTCTCATCCATCCAGCCATTTATCTATCCAGCCTTATCCAATCTATCCAGCCTCATCCATCCAACCATCTAACTATCCAGCCTAATTCATCCAATGATCCCTCTATCCAGCCATCTATTCCGTCCCATCCAGCAATCTAACCCGTCCTATCCATTCAACAATTCATCCAGTCCCATTCATTCATTCATTCATTCATCATTCATTTATTCATTCAACAAGTCTCATCCTCCATCCAATCATCTAACCAGTCCAATCCATCCATCCGACCATTTTTCCAGTCCGATCCATTCATCTATCCACTTCCAGCCAACCACATCCATTCCCACCCATCCACCTATCCATTCCTATCCATCCACCTATCCACTCTCATCCAACCACACCCATTCCCATCCACCTATCCACTCCTATCCATGCACCTACCCACTCCAATCCAACCACATCCATTCCCATCCATCCACCTATCCACTACCATCCCAACCACCCATATCTATCCAGATATTCACTCCAATTCATCCACCTATTCAGCCTCTTCACAGCCATCTATCCTGCCACTTGCAACCATCTATCCAACGCGATCCATTCATTTACTCGTCCATCCAGTCCGATCCATCCACCTCTATCCATTGCCATCCCATTCATCTCATTCTATCCGATCCCTCCATGCTTACGTACATACTTGGGTTGGATAAAAAGTAATGGCAACAGTTCGATATTTCTGACATGGCTTTATTCACAGGGTTACAACATTTACGTACCTTCTATATAGTCGCCCCCCTTATTTATTACCTTTTGCCAAATGTTTGGAAGGCGTCGTACACCATCAGCGCGTCCATCTTTGTTGATGTTCCGTATTGACCGCCCTAAAGCACGGATAAGTTCATCTCTGGTATTGTACCGGGTCCCTCGCAGTGGTTCTTTCACTTCGGTGATAAGATCGTAATCGCATGGATCATATCGGGTGAGCACGGAGGATGTTCCAGAATCTCCCATTGCCAGCGACGCAAGAGGTCCTTGACAGCAGCAGCGGTATGACGCTTTGCATTATCATGAAGAATGATGGAGTTCTGTACCCCCAAGTGTCGTCGTTTTCTCCTGAGGGCTGGACGAAGGTGGTGCTGCAGGAACCTGCAGTAAGTAGTCCGCGTTTACCGTCTGCCTTGGAAGTACAGCGTGGTGCAGTATTACCCCATCAATGTCATACGCCACAATGAACATCACCTTCACAGCACTTCCAACAAGGCCTTCCCGAAAGGCTTTAACCCATATGGCGATATGGCAACGCTGCATCGCCACATGCTTCACGCAGTCCCTGAAAACATTCTTGTGCACTACGACCTCGTGCCACTTCAATTTTGATCCAGGAACGTTGCTCTAGTTTTGTAAACATGATCTTAGGGCGCTCCCACTATCCCTATGAAAGTCAACGTTCTACACACTACAGTAGATTGACAGAGTACTGTCGCCGCTGGCTACACTAACTCATCTAACAGTCCTTGGTCATGTCCATACAGCTGGCAACTCTCGAATGCACCATCGTCACGTGACAGCAGTGTTGCCATTACATTTTATGAAACTCCTACATGACAGTATAGACTAAAGAGAATATTTTCTTCAGGAGAAAGAAAAAAGTAATTAAATATCAATAGGGCTTCATAAGAATATTGGATAAATCCGTAGAAAACGTTGATGAATATGATGACATCATCGAAGATCAGTGTAGGGCTATTGATATTTAATTACTTTTTTCTTTCTCCTGAAAAATTATGCTCTGTACTGTCACATAGGAGGTTCCATAAAACCAACGACGATATACGGCAGTACATAATTCTTTCGTTCGATTCTATCCATATCTACTTCAATACCATCTATTAATTTACCACTCCATCTATCACATATCGTTCGTCTATTTATTTTATGATCACATATTGGCTCTCTTGTTTGCGAGTGTGTGCAGCACAAACCAGAACAACGCTGTAGACACGACAAACACCCCGTGAACTGAGGGAGACTCGAATCTACTCAGCCGAGTCCTAAATGAACTTGATCTCTGTTTAAAAAGTTCATACAGCGTGTATGTACTGTATGTATACACAATATAATTTATTGTTCAGTGCAGCCAGCGGCAGTCAGCGTGTTACCAGCTCAACTGGTTCGACTGGTTGTCAAGAAAAATGCTGAAGTCGAGCAATTATTATCCAGCGCCGTTCTGTCTGCAGCCAACATCACGTGGTTCTCGTCCTTCCTGTCTCTGGCCGTCGTGGCTAACTTCTCTCGCTCTATAGCCTCACCAACCAGGAATATTATTACTTATCTCTTGTAGAAAGAGTGAATTATATCAGGATGTTTTAAGAAGCTGACATCATCCAGCAGTTGTATTACAAATAATAATAATAATAATAATAATAATAATAATAATAATAATAATATTATTATTATTATTATTTTTATTAATAGCGGGTACTTCGACTGTTCATTCACTCATATGAAGCCAGTAGTGAAGTGAATTATGTGGAGTGTAGCATTGTATGGGGGCACAAACATGGACATGACGACGAAGTGAAGAGAAGCGACTAGAAACATTTGAAATGTGGATATGGAGAAGAATGGAGCGTGTAAAATAGACAGACAGAGTAAGAAATGAAGCTGTGTTGGAAAGAGTGGGCGAAGAAAGAATGATGCTGAAACTGATCAGGAAGAGAAAAATGAAACTGTTGGGTCACTGGTTGAGAAGACACTGCCTTCTGAAAGATGAACTGGAAGGAATGGTGAACGGGACAAGAGTTCGGGACAGAAGAAGATATCTGATGATAGACGACATTAATATAATATGGATCATATGAGGAGACAAAAAGGAAGGCAGAAAATAGGGAAGACTGGAGAATGCTGGATTTGCAGTGAAAGACCTGCCCTTGAGCAGAACACAATGAATGAATATTCCTCTTCAAATATAATCTGAAAGTTACGGGTGTAGCTCAGGCAGTAGTGCGTTTGCCTGCTGATCCAGAACTGCGCTTGGGCGTGGGTTCGATTGTCACTTGGGCTGATTACCGGGTTGGTTTTTTTTCGAGGTTTTTCAAACTGTAAGGCAAATGTCAGGTAATCCATGACAAATCCCCAGCCTCATCTCGCCAAATACCATTTCGCTATCACCAATTCCATCGACGCTAAATGTCATCAGTATAGCGAAACGCAAATAGCCTATGGAATGATCATATGAAAAGTTGCATTGTAACGGAATTCATATATTGCTATTCGTGCTACAGCGGTTTTTTTAATAAATTCTTTTTCTTCGTTAATATTTTGAAATATACTCTCTTCAATATTAAATGTAATTGTTTAATGCCACGGTGGGTTACCCCATTTGGCACAGATTAGTGGTAGCGTCTGGTGTTTTGTCCTCCGCCGGCGTGTACTCAACGTAAATGTGGGTGTTAGATGAGGAGATAGCTAAGTGACAGGAGACGGAGGACTATGACGAGGTTAGAGTGGTTTAGATAACGGGATAGCAAAGTGACAAGGTTAGAGAGGGTTAGATAAGGAGATAGCTAAGTGACATGAGGCCGAGGACTGTGAAAAGGTTAGAGGGAAAGATGAGGGGATAGCTATCCTATTTACAAGTAACTTAATAATAATAATAATAATAATAATAATAATAATAATAATAATAATAATAATACATTTGAAAGTTAGTCCCAGCACCACATCTTTCTCCTTCATGTTGCTCTTATAACGTGTTATAATATCTTTCAAATATGCATTTTCTTTTAGTGTATACAAGAAACCGCTATTACACTTGCTACACTTGGCACTTGACTATTGCAGTCACGGGTTTTATATATCGAGCCAATATATCGTTTCTCTTTTATTTCACATGGCTCGGTACGGACCGGTTACTATACAGGATAAACCGTAAGTAATGCCATTAATTATTGCAGGGGGTTATTCTTTGAGATATTTCGAACAAAAAAGTTTGATACAATTTTGCTCGCTTGCTTTTTTTCCATTTGGAGATAAAAATGGTTTTATGTGAAATATTTTTAACGTGTTCTGGAAAAGCCATTGATTTAATTCCCAATATGCTCAGTCAATTTAAGAGAGCACTGTACTATGATAAATGATTGAAAGAATTTTAGTGTTGTCCTTTAAATGTGTACAGAGAATTTTAGTTTTGTCCTTTAAATGTGCAGAAATTTGATAACAAATGTAACATTGTACAATTCCTTTCCAGAACGAAAAGTTACATTTGTTCGGATCAAATTTCTGCACAGTTGAAGGACAAAACTAAAATTCTTTCGATCATTTATTACCATAATACAGCTGAGCATATTGGGAATTAAATCAATGGCTTTCCCAAAACATGTTATGAAATTTTTAATATAGAACAATTTTTACCTCGAAAAGGAAGCAAGAACGAGTAAAATTATATTTAACTTTTTTGTTTGAAATATCTCAAAGAATAGCTCGCTGAAATTAATTACATTACTTATGGTTCACTCTGTATAGTAGCGGCTCTGCTATAATAAATGTATTATCCAGTACTTACTTACAAATGGCTTTTAAGGGATCCGGAGGTTCATTGCCGCCATCACATAAGCACGCCATCGGTCCCTATCGTGTTCAAGATTAATCCACTCTCTATCATCACATCCCTCCTCCCTCAAATCCATTTTAATATCATCCTACCATCTACGTCTCGGCCTTCCCAAAGGTCTTTTACCCTCCGGCCTCCCAACTAACATTCTATATGCATTTCTGAATTCGCCCATACATGCTACATGCCCTGCCCATCTCAAACGTCTGGATTTAATGTTTCCAATTATGTCAGGTGAAGAATACAATGCATGCAGTTGGTGTAATTTTCTCCATTCTCCTGTAACTCCATCCCTTTCAGCCCCATATATTTTCCTAAGCACCTTATTCTCAAACACCCTTAACTTCTGTTCCTCTCTCAAAGTGAGAGTCCAAGTTTCACAACCATACAGAACAACCGGTAATATAACTGTTTTATAAATTCTAACTTTCAGATATTTTGACAGCAGACTAGATGACAAAAGCTTCTCAACCGAATAACACGCATTCCCCATATTTATTCTGCGTTTATTTACCTCCTGAGTGTCATTTATATTTGTTACTGTTGCTCCAAGATATTTGAATTTTTCCATCTCTTCGAAAAATAAAATATATCCAATTTTTTTATTTCCATTTCGCAGAATATTCTGGTCACGAGACATAATCATATACTTCGTCTTTTCGGGATTTACTTCCAAACCTATCGCTTTATTTGCTTCAAGTAAGATTTCCGTGTTTTCCCTAATCGTTTGTGGATTTCCTCCTTATTATCCAGTTATTTCAAAAAAGATATGCATTTTTTGCTGTATGTTCTAGGATGTTTTTTACTAGAGCAAATGGCAACAGGTATGAATAGTCAACTGTAAAATATTGAATGCAACGTAATTATTACATTCTAAGACAATGGATCATACATTTTATGTTTTAACATGGACAGCACAGAGATGGCCGACTCGCCTTAAATGACACTCTCCTTATTATATTCATAACTTACTTTATTTCATATTCCTTCTAAACCACATAGACGATAATGTACTATGACAAATAGCAAGAGGAACCAAAATATTCGTAGAAATCTTGTCATGCAGTCTCTTGGTTTATCATGAAGCTCACGGAATCTGCCACTGATCGAACTTTGGTCCCTTTTGATGAGAAATATTCATTTAAATGGCCTGCGGCAAAATCTCTTGTTTTACAGCAGATCAGCGACTAGTCCGTATAGCTGGTTCAGCCGTAAAGAATTCGGCCTTGCAGCGATCAAGAGTTGAAAACTGACATAGCCAGAAAGCTGCGTTTTTATCTTTCATTGCACAAACAGCTGCTCGTATCAGTGATTTCTCTTTCCACCAGGCAGCAATTATCTGGTTACGCTTGAAGCATGTTGCATCTCAGCTTGTTTCAATTGCAATTTGCTTTCGAGACTTTGGAACATCTGTTTAAGGTGAAACATACCCCTGTAAGTACTTCTCAGTACTAAAAAATTAATGAAATTCAATCCATTTTTTCTCAGCAATGAATACGGTAAACTTGTAACCTTAAAATTGCATATGCTCAATATACGCCATTTCTGAAATTGTATACTATTTTCAGATTTAGTATAACTTACTATTACCTTTACCAGTAATTAGCAATTCAAAATGGCGGCTGAATTTGTGCATTGAAATGCCGTTTCCCTGATGATTTCCACAGATATCAGTATTTCTGAGTGATTTGTTTTTATATTTTTTCCTGAATGTCATATGATGGACTTGACGTAGAATCTTTACAATATCTTCAATCGATTTTTTTAATTTTAAATTCTATTTTAAAATCTCTTCTTTTTATTTTATTGGGTCAAAAATATTTTTTAATAACTATGTGTTAATAGTTGTAGATAGGTTTGTTCAAAAGTATGTGACATGATAATATGATATAATATATATGATGTCAATAATTGCATCCATGTAATGTGGATCTCACAATTTTGTATCCGAAGCCACAATTACATTCATTACAGATAAGCCCACCTTTTGTAGACGCTCTTCTAATTTAGATTCATACATCTTGCTTACATTTCCTCATTACTGCATCTTCCTCTTTCTCTTACACTCATCCACTATTTCTGTTCCTATCTAAATTGGTGAATATTCCCATCTTTAAAACCTAATGACTTAATTTAGATAATTCAAAATTGACACTTTACAATTCCTTTATTGATTTCCAGTTCACTTATATCAAACACACTGTTTCTAATAATACTTGTTGCTAATCCTTACTACGTCATTATCCAATCCGATAGTTATTATGTCTGTTTCTTACGTGCATTATATATTCTATCTCACTTATTTTCTCCATGCTATACAGCCTAGTGTGCCACGGTATCATTTTTGAATTTCATTGGTAATTCCTGCTAGAAGTTCTTGAAATGATTTCTAAAACATGCGAAAATGCGGAAAAAAAAAACCTTTTTATCGTCCTGATGTAAATCATGAAATAAAGTATGAAATAGTCTTCGATTCTGTCTTTCCAAAACCAATTTATGGACCCAGACTCTTCTTCTATTTTTAAGTCTATTCTTTCTCCGTATGAGCAAAGTTTCCAAAAGTATATCTTCTTCTATGTCCATGTTCACTGAAAGACTGAAAAAATTCTCTACAAAAATTTGGTGTATTAAGGACGCTACTAACGCGCGTTCGCAGCGACACTAGCGCGCTGCTAAGTGGCCTCGTCTGAAGGGACCCTGCCCTAACTTATTTGAATGAATTTAAGGCTCCACAATTTTGACAATGCGGCCGAAAAGCATCTTTGGACTTCTTTGTGAGTAGTGTTGTCGAATTACATTGTTACACCAAGATAAGTAGCTATATTTTTTTGACCTAATGAAGGACTTCGCTGTTGATTTATATTTACCCTGTGTTGCTAATAGTCATAGAAGCCAGAACGTAATCCAGCCTCTTTTGCCGGTTGGTTTTCTCCAACATAGATTTTATTTTATTGGGTTATTTTACGACGCTGTATCAACATCTAGGTTATTTAGCGTCTGAATGAAATGAAGATGATAATGCCGGTGAAATGAGTCCGGGGTCCAACACCGAAATCCAACATAGATCTCTTCTCTTTACTATTATCGCGGAAATAATTTATAATATATGGTTGGTATTAGAGTGATTGGTGGACAGTTGTTGATATTGTCTTTTGAACCTTTCTTGTGTAGTACTATAGTGTTTGATTGTCATGAATCCGGAATGTGCTCTGTATAAATTATTTTGCTAAAGTAGTTTGTTAGTATTCTCCAATTTTAAGGTATTCGTTTAGAATTCCACTTTCGCCTGGTGATTTTTGGTTCTTCAGTTCTCTTACCGCCTTTTGAACTCGTTTTTAACAATCGGCGGATTTGGTGCTATTATTACTACTACTATTATTATTATTATTATTATTATTATTATTATTATTATTATTATTATTAAATATATGAAAATTCTGTAAGATCACTGTTGCTGACTTAACGATGTAGGATCAGTCGTATTCTAGCTTATGAATGTTTGTCAGACCTTCCGATCTGTAATCTTAATTTTTCGTTTACAATTATTGTTCAGTATCAAAATACCGTATTATATAATATACACCAAGAGCAGATGAAATACTTCGCCTGCTTCAGTCCTAAGAGAGAAACGCAACTGAATTATACAAATGGAAATAATGCATAGCACAACACAGCTGCTTATACAAAGAAATTTGTACAGTTTCGCTCTCGATAACTTATATACGAACTAGTCATTCCATTAAAATCCAATAATGTATTCCGTCATCCATTCTCCAACTTTTGTTCCATACTACATATTGTATCAGAGTTCTAGTTCATATTTCATATTTTATCAAACTGTTTTTCAAAGCAAAACATCAGAATTGTGGCAGAGTGATGACTGGTAACTCCAAGTTCGTCATACGCCCTACTCTCCAGACTTGGAATTCTGAAACTTCTGACTATTCCGCTGACTATTCTCGCTGTCATCGAGACTTTATATATGAATAAATGTTGAAAAAAATCAAGATTAAATGGACAAAAAAAACCTGCTATACATCTTGCAAATGACTTTGAAAAGTACTCCTGGCCGTGAAAGCACTTGTTTAGTCGTTAAAGGCCTACTTTGAAGAGGATCAGAGTAAGAATTCGGAAGATGAACTTAGTGTTTCCCCCTCTTTGGTCGTAGGTAGGATATTTTTTATCTGACCCCGTGGAGCACTGCAAATGTCTTACTGTGTATAAGTTGTGGAGCTAGAGAGCTACTGCAAAACTGCCCTCGTAAGACCTAATGTCTACTAGTAAGGGGAGGTAGGGCTGAATTTTCCAACTTTCACAATTTTAAAATTATCATCATGAAATTTTTATCGCATGTTTATGTTCTTGTTAGTATATACTATAACAAATTTGGGCTCTGTGGGTTTATCGGTTTCAAAGTTATTAGCATTTATTAACTTTTTAATTATTATTACTCGATGTAAAAAGTCCGTTATATGATAGTTTTAAACTGACCAAGCTGAAATACTGCAGAAGTAGGTATACTTTGCATATAAACAAAACTTGGTATGGGGGTTTTAATATTTTATGTACATTTTACTATCCAAAAACTTTCAACTTTAACTTTTAATATTTGAAAAGAACTTATTATTACTGTAATTTAACCTATTAAAGTTCATACTACACCTAATCGGTTCGGGTTAAGAATTGCATTGCAAGAAGCATTTTATATGCAGCAAAATATTGAAAACTAGAGAACTGGGGAAACGGAAATTGAGAACTATAAATAGGCCTACAATGTGCATGCCTTTTAAAAATGTCTGCTGGTCATTTTAAAGAGGGTGGAACAAATGAAGTGAATATATTTTCTGACAGAGTTACAACTAATTTTTTTTAATGGGGGGGGGGGGAAAATCAATTTTTTTGTCCAAATTCCTCAAATTTCAGTCATAACTCCCCTTAATTGCGAATTAATTTTAGCAGAACAGTTCTGCTTATCACTAACCTTCCTATAGAACTATTGCAGATTTTAACGTTTTTTCGTATCAAGCTTACGAAAACTGCAAATTAGGCCTATAAACAATAAGTTCTTTCACTTTTTACCGTGTAAATCTCCATTTACGTTATGCTTGCTCAAGAGAGAAAACCTTCTTTGGAATATCTTTATGCTTCCTGTTTTCTTCCTTGAAGAGTGTCATTACCTCTTCATTCTCTACTTCGTTTTATAGCTTGGCTTATGAAAGAGGTTATTTTGAATGTTAGTAACATGACGATACTCAATGCTGAAATATCAAGAACGTACGAAACACAGAACGCAGTTTATATTAAGCTTTAGTTCGACCTAATTGATCAAAGTCCAATAAATTAATTTCTTCACCCGACTATTTTGAGTTTATTTTACACATAAAACCTTAGTGGATCTACTCTACTGTGGCTCAAGTGGAAGGACATCTGGCTACAAATGAAGAGTTTGCGATTTTATTATTATTATTATTATTATTATTATTATTATTATTATTATTATTATTATTATTATTATTATTATTATTCTACTGATAACTTTTCACACGCTTAACAAAAGTTATCTGGGTGACTTCTACACTGTCTTCGACCTGCTTCATTTCTAATAACTGCAAATACAAGTAATTGTAATTTAAATTAAATAATTTAACAAAAGTGGTACGCCGTTACCCGAGCGGCCAGAGTGTCAACGCTGGATTACCCAGTTTAAAATCTTAAGAGTCCAGGTGAAATTAGTGGTGGACAAAGGCGGTTTTTGATGGTAGGTTTTCGCGGGGTACTACTGTTTCCCAAGGATATCACACTAACGTTAGAAATTTCCCACAGTGACAGCTTTCGTACTTGAAGATGGAGAAACAAAAGTTACCGCAACATTGTATCGATATACTAACACAAACCATAAATGAAACTTTCCTTTAAAATGACTTCACAACTGAAGCTGAAAAGTTTTGCCTATTATAAAAAAGAGGTATGCACAAGACAATAGTTACCTACTCAAGATGCAAGTGTTAAAAAAATATATTCTATTTTGTAAGTAGGGATGTATGCGAAATGAGGCCTCACAACAAGTGAAGCAAGCCTTACGAACAAAATAAAATAATGTTTTAGCGTATGTCGTATACAATATTTAGACAGCCGTTTGTCCATGCTGGTGCAGAAACAACTGTCGCTACTTCTTCACTGCTCTACTCCCCCTCACTGTAATAGCAAAACTTTAAAACACATTGCAACCAAGCAGTGGAATATTCGATTGCAGATCGAGATGTCCTAAGCTCAAACCCGGGTATCCAGTAATGTTTATAAAATAGGTAAATTTAATTCTTAATTATTTTATGTAATTACCGATAAAATAGTTGCTGAAGAAATTTAATTTGTGTACCTTTCTTAATCAATAGCAATAATTTTCAAAAGTAGGTAGACCTAGCATGGTTTGAATCGCTTTACTGATCGGTTGCGATTGCTGCCGTGTGACATCTAGTGGGTAACAATTGAAAATCGGTGCAGTTTAAAGTCAGTGTTAAAAGTATTTTTCACATTAGTTTTAGAAGTACTTTTCACACGCTACCGTATACTAATAATAATAATAATAATAATAATAATAATAATAATAATAATAATAATAATAATAATAATAATAATAATAGGCTATTTTAATACTCTTAGCTAGCGTTAAAATTTTTAGGAATGGCTGTCTAAAAAGTACCTTCTCTACTGCTCTGAGCGCACACAATAGAATTGCCTCTTGATGTCCTGAAGCTACACCGCAAAATAAATATTGGGATTATAAAAACCACCAACCAGACAGAACATATATTTAGGAAAATTTAATCTTCAAAGTATCTATAGAGTTGAATTTAATCTAACGGGTATGATACATTCAACTAAATATGAATAATAAGTTTAATTACTCTCATTAAATAAACTGATCTAGTAATTTTTCGTAATCGGAAATAGAACTACATAAAACAGACTCAATGGACAATTTTTAACATTATATTCGAATTCTGAGAGCATTAGGAGTTTGGCCAAGAAGGTTAGTTACGTGGAGAAGTGTTGTGTGAGTGAAGTGTTACGCATGTCTTGAAACGAAGTAAATAATTGAGGAGACCTGAGAATGGACCAAGAACAGTAATAGTGAGTTCTACTTCTTTTGGTGATTGTTATTATTATGTATAGGATAGTAATTACTTTGGGGTGAAGGGGGAATAGATGAATTTGGAGGGTGGTCGTAAGAATAGGTAGGGTTGGAAATGTGTTGATGTACAGTATAGTGTATCACTGTGGTAAGGTGTTATAGGATGTGGTGTTGAGGATAATATTGTATGAGGATGGATAACAAGTTCAAGTTATGGGCAGGAATGCAGTTTTGAGAACTGGATAATATAGTAAAGAAATCTATAACCAGTAATGATGAGTCCCTGAATACAAAAATGTAAAGGGCCATCATCTTGTCAATGTTTGCTTAAAGACAGTAAATCATTCTGTATATATTTTTTTCTCATTTCATTTATTGTATTACATAAATCTTACATTACCAATGAAGCTTTAAGATGTGGAACAAGTCAAAATTTTACAATTACAATTATAATTTTTACAATTTTTTTTAGAATTTCAATTTCAATTTTTTACTATTTTTGGCGAGATATAGTAAGATGAGGTAAGGCCTAGGATTCGCCAACAGATTACCTGGAATTTGCCTTATGGTTGGGGAAAACCTCGGAAAAAAACCAACCAGGTAATCAGACCAAACGGAGTGAAGTGAAGTGAGGCCGAGGATTCGCCATAGACCACCCGGCATCAGTCTCACGGCTAATATCTTATCATATATTCGAATTCTACGCATAAAAACGGCAATAAAACACATTAAATGCAGGAATTTTATTCAGGAAAGTAACCAGTCTTCTACCTTTATTCGGAAGGACTAACACAAATTTGTGATTTACTCAAAATATGTTCATATAATTGTCAATTATTTATAAGATGTGTAGACTTGACTTCTACAGTAACAAATATAAATGACACTCGGGAGGAAATTAAACACAGAATAAATATGGGAAATGCCTGTTATTATTCGGTTGAGAAGCTTTCATCATCCAGTCTGCTGTCAAAAAATCTGAAAGTTAGAATTTATAAAACAGTTATATTACCGGTTGTTCTTTATGGTTGTGAAACTTGGACTCTCACTTTGAGAGAGGAACATAGGTTAAGGGTGTTTGAGAATAAGGTGCTTAGGAAAATATTTGGGGCTAAGAGGGATGAAGTTACAGGAGAATGGAGAAAGTTACACAACACAGAACTGCACGCATTGTATTCTTCACCTGACATAATTAGGAACATTAAATCCAGACGTTTGAGATGGGCAGGGCATGTAGCACGTATGGGCGAATCCAGAAATGCATATAGAGTGTTAGTTGGGAGACCGGAGGGAAAAAGACCTTTGAGGAGGCCGAGACGTAGATGGGAAGATAATATTAAAATGGATCTGAGGGAGGTGGGATATGATATAGACTGGATTAATCTTACTCAGGATAGGGACCAATGGCGGGCTTATGTGAGGGCGGCAATGAACCTCCGGGTTCCTTAAAAGCCAGTAAGTATTAAGTATTAAGACTTGACTTCTTTAACTGCTAGTGAAATATCTAAAAAAGACATTTCCAAGGTTGGGTCTTCAATTTAACAAGAAGTGATGGGAGTATCCTTTAGTCCTTTCCACCTAAAGTTGCACATAGTAAGCTATATATCCAACGACCCCAACAAGCAGGATCACTTTGTTCCGTATAGATCCAGAAAATAATCCAATATATAACCCAACCTTATAAAAATCATGAATGCCCTAAAAATACAGAGATCGTTAATTCGTCGTTCTTTATTTACCGTATTTTTGTAAGTGCTGTAGCTTTCAGAGGCGATAAAAAAAGATGGCATGGACGTAAACTATTAAATGAGGATAGCTCTAAACAAAACATATTCAATGAAAAACCTATTCGACAACCGTTTTGTTAAGTTAATTGCAAATCACATATTTATCCTTAATATCGAACTCCAGTCCCATTTAAGAAGAAGTAGTCATGTATCTGAGCTACGGATTGGCTAAGAATCCTTTCAACTTAAAGTGCTATTGAGAGTCGACAATTTGAAATCAGGACCATGGAACAAAATTTGAGAAGGTTTCAAACGTATTCGGACAAATCCTCCCTCATCACGATTGTGTAGAATGTGACAGCATGCCGGAAGCAGCCCTGTCACTTTAACGAGACGCCGTCAGCTCATTTAGCTACGGATGAGCTGTAAAGAACGACAGAAACATCAAAATAATATTTCCCGGAAATGACATTATCAGCATTAAACATTTTAAGGTCAGTTACCGGAAGCCCGATAATACGTCGTATTATGCAAGGAAAAATCTATTGAATCAGGTAGGAAAAAGGCTTTACCGCCGTGTTTCAGTCCGTGCTTCATTATTTCTTACAATTGTTTTAACTCGATGCCAGTGACCCACCAATTTCTTTTCTCTTCCTGATCAATTTCAGCATCATTCTTTCTTCACCCACTCATGGTGGCCTACGTACGTATATGTAGAAAACTAGAGTTTCTTTTTTTATTTAAGGGGTTAGGTACAGCTTACAGCAGTAAAATTTTTGAAATAATCAACATTTTTTTCCTCCATTACTGTATCTTGTACAATAATGAAAATTAGTATGTGTAAAACACTGTCTCTCTGCTATACGAAAAAAATATTTTTACGATTTAAAAAAATAATTTATTTATTTATTTATTTATTTATTTATTTATTTATTTCAAAATTCAGTTCACTGTGCAGTGATGAAGCGTTTTCCACATAACGAAAAAACTATCCAACATTCTGTGATGAAATTTCTTGTGTGTCATATCTACAATATGATGCAAGACCACTTCTATAAAAAAAAAAATGTTATGTTTTATTTAACGACGCTCGCAACTGCAGAGGTTATATCAGCGTCGCCGGATGTGCCGGAATTTTGTCCCGCAGGAGTTCTTTTACATGCCAGTAAATCTACTGACATGAGCCTGTCGCATTTAAGCACACTTAAATGCCATCGACCTGGCCTGGGATCGAACCCGCAACCTTGGGCATAGAAGGCCAGCGCTATACCAACTTGCCAACCAGGTCGACCCACTTCTATATCTTTGATAGATTGTCTGATAAAAAAAATAAATTCATTTTACAAAATTGTCAAATATCAGTATTTTCTTCTAACACAAAATAAAAAAAATATTATTTATTAAGAAATGTAGTTGAAAGAGAAGAATACTGTAAACACGAGTTTTAGCAATAAAATAAAAGATAGAGAACATGAAAAAGTTAAGAACTTTATGGGTTGAGGGAAACGCTTGATCACTGCACAGTGAACTGCCACCATTTTTAATTTTGAAAAAAAATATATATGTAATTTTTTTTAAATCGTAAAAATATTTTTTTTATATAGCAGAAGGACAGTGTTTTACACAAACCAATTTTCATTATTGTACAAGATATAATAATGGAAGAAAAAATGTTGAATATTTGCAAAAATGTTACTGCTGTATGCTGTACCTAACCCCTTAAGTGTATCACAGATTAATCAATTTATGTGTGCTTTTTTGAATGATATTTCAAGAAAAAAAAAGTAACAGGAACACATTACTGTAACACAATAAATATCCTAATTGTTATAAAGAATATAGCAGACAATGAAGAAGTATTTTTTTATGGCACCGATTTTATTAATTTTAATTGGACGGAGTTACGCAATAATAGACCAAGCGCCAAAAACCTGTTTCGAGATATTGGCATTGAAACAAATCCGATTTTTTATAAAACCTTTTATTCAAGAAGTATTATAAAATTCATACTATTACAAAAAGAACAGCACAAAAATACCAAAAAAAACTAACCGATTTTTAATAAAAGACCAGCAGTTGAATTAATATTTCAAAGCAAAATAAATAAATGAATTTTATGCAATAAACGAATTTTTTCTTATAAATAGCATCAAAATTCAGATATCGCATTCTTGATTTTTTCCCCGAGTTAAATTAGCCTGCCATCAACAAATTTGTGCAAATATATATATATTTTTTTTTTTTTCAAATTGTCGGTTGGTCTATTATTCCGGAACTCCGTCCAATTCATATTACAGCTCAAGTATAAAACAATAGGCCTATTGTAAATATAACGTTTCAATTTTTTTTCAGGTACCCAAGATGGGAGCAGTCGATAAGAAGGGTCGTAAGCTTGTGGCTCCAGACGGAGGCTGGGGATGGATGGCGGTCCTCGGAGTTATGTTAGTCAATGTAAGTACGCTACACATGTCTGCAGGATGAAATACGTATACCGACAGATAGTCATGCATATAAATGGTTCCGACAATCAACTTTCATTCCATGGGTTTCAATCTGAATAATATAATGTCGATTTAACATTCCGAGAATATTCAGGTACGGTAAGACAACATGGTGATTACTGAGCAATGAGCAAGAGTCATAGGAAATAGCAAAGAGAACAGAAATTCTACGACAAATCCACTTTACAGCATTTTAATTCGCCAAAACTCTCATAAAAAACTTAATTCTTTTGATGAAGTTACATATTAAAATAATATAAAGGCTTTTGAGATAAAATACGAACTTTCAATCTTACCTGCACTTAAAAGAAAAGAAAATTAATTTGCATCAAAGGATGGATTAAGACAAGCTTGTATGTATACAGAGAAATACAGTAAAAAGTAAGATAACTTGTGGTTGAAATAGCCTACTGCAGGCTACGTTAATGATTGTGATAGTGATTCATGATGATCGATAGTTATGATTATTGATGATAATTGACGTTCTTAGCGTGTTTAATGCTATTTTACGATGCTGCATCAACTACTAGCCTGCATTATTTAGGGTCAATGGAATTGGTGATAGCGAGATGTTACTCAGCGAGATGAGGCCGAGGATTCGCCATGTAATTATATAAAATTCGCCTTACGGTTGAGGAAAACCTCGGGGAAAAACCCAACTAGGTTGTCAGCCTAAGCGCCCGAGCGCAGCAAAGGCGCTAGCAGCTGAGCTACGCCGGTGGCCTACTCGGTGGTTTCTGCGATGGACTTTAATAAACGATAAAATCATTGGCTTGGCTTCCTTTGGGAGGTAGTACAGCTGGGAAGTCTGTGTGTTAATTTACGGCACGTAAAAGAATCCTGTCCCTGACAGGCAAAATTTGTCGATTATTTCTCGCCATCCACGTTGGATTTCGATGCTGAGTAACTTCTGCAGTTGAAAGTGTTGAATAAAATACTACTAGCACTATAAAGACTGACAATTATTAAGATGCATTTATATTATGTAATATGATTGTGCTTTTATCATCCAGTCTGCTCTAAAAAAAAAATCTTAAAGTTAGGATTTAAAAAACAGTTATATTGCCTGTTCTTCTGTATCGTTGTAAAACTTCGACTCTCACTCTCACTTTGAGAGAGGAACAGAAGTTAAGTGTGTTTGAGAATAAGGTTCTTAAGAAAATATTTGGGGCTAAGAGGATTGAAGTTACAGGAAAATGGAGAAATTTACACAACGCAGAACTGCATGCATTTATTATTCTGCTGACATAATATTAGGAACATTAAATCAATACGTTTGAGATGGGCAGGGCATGTAGCACGTATGGGCGAATCCAGAGATGCATATAGAGTGTTAGCTGGGAGGCCGGAGGGAAAAAGATCTTTGGGGAGGCCGAGACATGGGAGGATAATACTAAAATGGATTTGAGGGAGGTGGGAACTCATGGTAGAGACTGGATTAATCTTGCTGAGAATAGGGACCGATGGCGGGCTTATGTGAGTGCGGCAATGAACCTCCGGGTTCCTTAAAAGCCACAAGTAAGTAATATGACTGATGATAGTTCTCAATTATCATTAATCACCACGATCAATGACGAGAATCATGGCATTAAAGACTGATAATTATGACAATGGAGACTGATTATTATTATTATTATTATTATTATTATTATTATTATAGTTTATGGTTATTAATTTATTTATTATTTTCTGTCCTACTATTGACATTCAAATAACTCTCAGCACCTACTAATTTTTCCGCTTGTGAGGTTACGAGTCTTACGCAGGCTAGATGTAATAAACTGGGTTGCCGTTAGACCTACATGATTATCTCCCCTAAACGAACTGCATTCTTTATGACTTAGAGCTTCACCTGCACTTTATTTTCACTCATAATTCTGAGAAAAGGCCTCCAAATTTATGTAGCCTGGAAAAAGTCTGTGCAGTATTTTTAATCCCCTGAACTGGCTGCTTGTTGGTCCATAGCTACGGGATAGACAGTTGCACTGGTCATTTTTTTTTAATACGGTGCCAGCTACTGGATAGATAGTAGACTAGCTGAACTGGCCTCAATCTGTTGTCCACTGTTACATTCAAGAGTAAATACAATCCATAAATTGTCGGGTCATATAGACTATATATCTATATATATTTATATATACAGTATTCGAAGCTGCTCAGATGCGTTTTTGAAGATCGTTATTGGGTATAACGAGGTTGGACCATAAAAGAAACATTGATATCCGAAAAACATTATAAGTTCCCTGTATAACCGAAGAAATCCAACAATATCAGCAACATGGAAGAACCATGTACAAAGAAAGGAAAGGGAGAGACTTCCAAGATTACCCTCAATATATACTGTAGACCAAGACATCGACGAAGAGATCAAGGCCATCTTTCTTAAATTATCATTACAGATACACATGGTCTAAAAGTATAAAACGAAGAAGTTCATGATATATATAAACTTGTTCCTCACTCCACCAGCCGGACATTTTGTTACAACAATAATTATTAAAAATAATCAACAAGAAAAACAAAAATCGAACGTTCTGTACGTGTCTACTGCCCGCCGGTGTACTCTGAAGTCAGTACATGGGCATTAGAAAATATAAACCAGGGGTCGTCAGCACAGTACACGCTGGGCCTAGTCTCTCTTACCCGCGGAAAACGCAGTGCACTAGGGTGCACTCCGTAGCTGCTGGCGGGTATGCTCTCTATCTCTCCCTGTTGCACGACAGTGTACACGGGACAGCACCGTGTACCCTTTGCACATTTCAGCGAGTGCTGACGACCACTGATATAAACAGTCACACAAGGTCATATGCTATTTATTAATACCTCCCCGTCTGTTTGGCCCGTAAGGGAAAGGAACAGTCTACGGGCGTGCATACATTCTCCAACTAATCATTGCTCTGGCTGTAGGCCTACACCTTTTAAAGAAATTGTGACAGCTACTGGACTGTGAGATGGAAGGAGGAACGCCACTGGACAGTGAAAACAAAAATGTTTGAATTCACTGACATGACCAGCTCCTGTCCACCTGGCTTATAAAGTATGTACTGGCTGAAGTGTTTACACAGGGACAGTAGCTGGAATCCAGTTACCGTACCGCCAATTCACCTTGAGAGTTATTCTAACTAAAAGTAAGTACATCTGTGAACATGGGTCCAATTTGCATTAATTATAATGTTGTAACAAGGCAAATCAGATTAAAGAAGTAGCAATTATGTTAATTATACAGAAAAAGAAACAATGCTTGCAAAAGTTTTTTCATCAAATACTAAGCCTATTATACGATTATTTCTTGCTATCCACTGACTACTAATAGTTTAAATAAACTGAATATTAATTGCTACTTTGGCTGTATTTTACAGAATGTTTACTTTAACCCTCATTACCCATTTTTGACTTACACCACTTCTGCTCTGAACGGCTCATTTATCTAGGAGCCTGCGCAAGACACAAAATGTAAACCACGCTGGCGCGTTACATCTTTAAGTGCCAGTAACTCACTCAGCACTGTAAACAAGGTAACAACACAAACCTATGTTTAATTCTATTCCATTTCATTATTTTTCTTCCAATTCTTTCAATTCCATTCCCTTATATTTCATCCTATTCTATTCCGTTCAGTTCTGCCTCGTTATGTTCCGTTTCGTTCTGGTCTATTCTGTTCCGTTCTGTTCTGTTCTGTTCTATTCTGTTCCGTTTCGTTCTGTTACGTTTCGTTCTGTTATATTCTGTTCCGTTTCGTTGTTTTCCATTCTGTTCCGTTTCGTTCTGTTTCATTCTGTTCCGTTTCGTTCTGTTTCATTCTGTTCCGTTTCGTTCTGTTCTATTCTGTTAAGTTTCGTTCTGTTCCATTCTGTTCCGTTTCGTTCTTTTCCATTCTGTTCCGTTTCGTTCTGTTCTATTCTGTTCTGTTCCGTTCCGTTCTTTTCCATTCTGTTACGTTTCGTTCTGTTCTATTGTGTTCTGTTCCGTTTCGTTCTTTTCCATTCTGTTCCGTTTCGTTCTGTTCTATTCTGTTCTGTTCCGTTCCGTTCTTTTCCATTCTGTTACGTTTCGTTCTGTTCTATTCTGTTCCGTTTCGTTCTGTTCTATTCTGTTACGTTTCGTTCTGTTCTATTCTGTTACGTTTCGTTCTGCTCCATTCTGTTCCGTTTCGTTCTGTTCTATTCTGTTACGTTTCGTTCTGTTCTATTCTGTAACGTTTCGTTCTGTTCTATTCTGTTACATTTCGTTCTGTTCTAAACTGTAACGTTTCGTTCTGTTCCATTCTGTTACGTTTCGTTCTGTTCTATTCTGTTACGTTTCGTTCTGTTCCATTCTGTTCCGTTTCGTTCTGTTCTATTCTGTTACGTTTCGTTCTATTCTATTCTGTTACGTTTCGTTCTGTTCTATTCTGTTCCGTTTCGTTCTGTTCTATTCTGTTACGTTTCGTTCTGTTCTATTCTGTAACGTTTCGTTCTGTTCTATTCTGTTACGTTTCGTTCTGTTCTATTCTGTTCCGTTTCGTTCTGTTCTATTCTGTTACGTTTCGTTCTGTTCTATTCTGTTCCGTTTCGTTCTGTTCTATTCTGTTACGTTTCGTTCTGTTCTATTCTGTAACGTTTCGTTCTGTTCCATTCTGTTACGTTTCGTTCTGTTCTATTCTGTTACGTTTCGTTCTGTTCTATTCTGTTCCGTTTCGTTGTTCTATTCTGTTACGTTTCGTTCTGTTCTATTCTGTAACGTTTCGTTCTGTTCTATTCTGTTACGTTTCGTTCTGTTCTATTCTGTTACGTTTCGTTCTGTTCTATTCTGTAACGTTTCGTTCTGTTCCATTCTGTTACGTTTCGTTCTGTTCTATTCTGTTCCGTTTCGTTCTGTTCTATTCTGTTACGTTTCGTTCTGTTCTATTCTGTAACGTTTCGTTCTGTTCTATTCTATTCTGTTACGTTTCGTTCTGTTCTATTCTGTTCCGTTTCGTTCTGTTCTATTCTGTTACGTTTCGTTCTGTTCTATTCTGTTCCGTTTCGTTCTGTTCTATTCTGTTACGTTTCGTTCTGTTCTATTCTGTAACGTTTCGTTCTGTTCCATTCTGTTACGTTTCGTTCTGTTCTATTCTGTTACGTTTCGTTCTGTTCTATTCTGTTCCGTTTCGTTCTGTTCTATTCTGTTACGTTTCGTTCTGTTCTATTCTGTAACGTTTCGTTCTGTTCTATTCTGTTACGTTTCGTTCTGTTCTATTCTGTTACGTTTCGTTCTGTTCTATTCTGTAACGTTTCGTTCTGTTCCATTCTGTTACGTTTCGTTCTGTTCTATTCTGTTACGTTTCGTTCTGTTCCATTCTGTTCCGTTTCGTTCTGTTCTATTCTGTTCCGTTTCGTTCTATTCTATTCTGTTCCGTTTCGTTCTATTCTATTCTGTTCCGTTTCGTTCTGTTCTATTCTGTTACGTTTCGTTCTGTTCTATTCTGTAACGTTTCGTTCTGTTCCATTCTGTTACGTTTCGTTCTGTTCTATTCTGTTACGTTTCGTTCTGTTCCATTCTGTTCCGTTTCGTTCTGTTCTATTCTGTTCCGTTTCGTTCTGTTCTATTCTATTCTGTTACGTTTCGTTCTGTTCTATTCTGTTACGTTTCGTTCTGTTCTATTCTGTTCCGTTTCGTTCTGTTCTATTCTATTCTGTAACGTTTCGTTCTGTTCTATTCTGTAACGTTTCGTTCTGTTCCATTCTGTTACGTTTCGTTCTGTTCTATTCTGTTACGTTTCGTTCTGTTCCATTCTGTTCCGTTTCGTTCTGTTCTATTCTGTTCCGTTTCGTTCTGTTCTATTCTATTCTGTTACGTTTCGTTCTGTTCCATTCTGTTACGTTTCGTTCTGTTCTATTCTGTTCCGTTTCGTTCTGTTCTATTCTATTCTGTTACGTTTCGTTCTGTTCTATTCTGTTACGTTTCGTTCTGTTCTATTCTGTTACGTTTCGTTCTGTTCTATTCTGTTACGTTTCGTTCTGTTCTATTCTGTTCCGTTTCGTTCTGTTCTATTCTATTCTGTAACGTTTCGTTCTGTTCTATTCTGTAACGTTTCGTTCTGTTCCATTCTGTTACGTTTCGTTCTGTTCTATTCTGTTACGTTTCGTTCTGTTCCATTCTGTTCCGTTTCGTTCTGTTCTATTCTGTTCCGTTTCGTTCTGTTCTATTCTATTCTGTTACGTTTCGTTCTGTTCCATTCTGTTACGTTTCGTTCTGTTCTATTCTGTTCCGTTTCGTTCTGTTCTATTCTATTCTGTTACGTTTCGTTCTGTTCTATTCTGTTACGTTTCGTTCTGTTCTATTCTGTTACGTTTCGTTCTGTTCTATTCTGTTACGTTTCGTTCTGTTCCATTCTGTTCCGTTTCGTTCTGTTCTATTCTATTCTGTTACGTTTCGTTCTGTTCTATTCTGTTACGTTTCGTTCTGTTCTATTCTGTTCCGTTCTGTTCTATTCTATTCTGTTACGTTTCGTTCTGTTCCATTCTGTTCCGTTTCGTTCTGTTCTATTCTGTTACGTTTCGTTCTGTTCTATTCTGTTCCGTTTCGTTCTATTCTATTCTATTCTGTTACGTTTCGTTCTGTTCTATTCTGTTACGTTTCGTTCTGTTCCATTCTGTTACGTTTCGTTCAGTTCTATTCTGTTCCGTTTCGTTCTGTTCTATTCTATTCTGTTACGTTTCGTTCTGTTCTATTCTGTTACGTTTCGTTCTGTTCCATTCTGTTACGTTTCGTTCTATTCTATTCTGTTACGTTTCGTTCTGTTCTATTCTGTTACGTTTCGTTCTGTTCTATTCTGTTACGTTTCGTTCTGTTCTATTCTGTTCCGTTTCGTTCTGTTCTATTCTATTCTGTTACGTTTCGTTCTGTTCTATTCTGTTACGTTTCGTTCTGTTCCATTCTGTTACGTTTCGTTCTGTTCTATTCTATTCTGTTACGTTTCGTTCTGTTCTATTCTGTTCCGTTTCGTTCTGTTCTATTCTATTCTGTAACGTTTCGTTCTGTTCTATTCTGTAACGTTTCGTTCTGTTCCATTCTGTTACGTTTCGTTCTGTTCTATTCTGTTACGTTTCGTTCTGTTCCATTCTGTTCCGTTTCGTTCTGTTCTATTCTGTTCCGTTTCGTTCTGTTCTATTCTATTCTGTTCCGTTTCGTTCTGTTCCATTCTGTTACGTTTCGTTCTGTTCTATTCTGTTCCGTTTCGTTCTGTTCTATTCTATTCTGTTACGTTTCGTTCTGTTCTATTCTGTTACGTTTCGTTCTGTTCTATTCAGTTACGTTTCGTTCTGTTCTATTCTGTTCCGTTTCGTTCTGTTCTATTCTATTCTGTAACGTTTCGTTCTGTTCTATTCTGTAACGTTTCGTTCTGTTCCATTCTGTTACGTTTCGTTCTGTTCTATTCTGTTACGTTTCGTTCTGTTCCATTCTGTTCCGTTTCGTTCTGTTCTATTCTGTTCCGTTTCGTTCTGTTCTATTCTATTCTGTTACGTTTCGTTCTGTTCCATTCTGTTACGTTTCGTTCTGTTCTATTCTGTTCCGTTTCGTTCTGTTCTATTCTATTCTGTTACGTTTCGTTCTGTTCTATTCTGTTACGTTTCGTTCTGTTCTATTCTGTTACGTTTCGTTCTGTTCTATTCTGTTACGTTTCGTTCTGTTCCATTCTGTTCCGTTTCGTTCTGTTCTATTCTATTCTGTTACGTTTCGTTCTGTTCTATTCTGTTACGTTTCGTTCTGTTCTATTCTGTTCCGTTTCGTTCTGTTCTATTCTATTCTGTTACGTTTCGTTCTGTTCTATTCTGTTACGTTTCGTTCTGTTCCATTCTGTTCCGTTTCGTTCTGTTCTATTCTGTTACGTTTCGTTCTGTTCTATTCTGTTCCGTTTCGTTCTGTTCTATTCTATTCTGTTACGTTTCGTTCTGTTCTATTCTGTTACGTTTCGTTCTGTTCCATTCTGTTCCGTTTCGTTCAGTTCTATTCTGTTCCGTTTCGTTCTGTTCTATTCTATTCTGTTACGTTTCGTTCTGTTCTATTCTGTTACGTTTCGTTCTGTTCCATTCTGTTACGTTTCGTTCTATTCTATTCTGTTACGTTTCGTTCTGTTCTATTCTGTTACGTTTCGTTCTGTTCTATTCTGTTACGTTTCGTTCTGTTCTATTCTGTTCCGTTTCGTTCTGTTCTATTCTATTCTGTTACGTTTCGTTCTGTTCTATTCTGTTACGTTTCGTTCTGTTCCATTCTGTTCCGTTTCGTTCTGTTCTATTCTATTCTGTTACGTTTCGTTCTGTTCTATTCTGTTCCGTTTCGTTCTGTTCTATTCTATTCTGTAACGTTTCGTTCTGTTCTATTCTGTAACGTTTCGTTCTGTTCCATTCTGTTACGTTTCGTTCTGTTCTATTCTGTTACGTTTCGTTCTGTTCCATTCTGTTCCGTTTCGTTCTGTTCTATTCTGTTCCGTTTCGTTCTGTTCTATTCTATTCTGTTACGTTTCGTTCTGTTCCATTCTGTTACGTTTCGTTCTGTTCTATTCTGTTCCGTTTCGTTCTGTTCTATTCTATTCTGTTACGTTTCGTTCTGTTCTATTCTGTTACGTTTCGTTCTGTTCTATTCTGTTACGTTTCGTTCTGTTCTATTCTGTTCCGTTTCGTTCTGTTCTATTCTATTCTGTAACGTTTCGTTCTGTTCTATTCTGTAACGTTTCGTTCTGTTCCATTCTGTTACGTTTCGTTCTGTTCTATTCTGTTACGTTTCGTTCTGTTCCATTCTGTTCCGTTTCGTTCTGTTCTATTCTGTTCCGTTTCGTTCTGTTCTATTCTATTCTGTTACGTTTCGTTCTGTTCCATTCTGTTACGTTTCGTTCTGTTCTATTCTGTTCCGTTTCGTTCTGTTCTATTCTATTCTGTTACGTTTCGTTCTGTTCTATTCTGTTACGTTTCGTTCTGTTCTATTCTGTTACGTTTCGTTCTGTTCCATTCTGTTCCGTTTCGTTCTGTTCTATTCTATTCTGTTACGTTTCGTTCTGTTCTATTCTGTTACGTTTCGTTCTGTTCTATTCTGTTCCGTTTCGTTCTGTTCTATTCTATTCTGTTACGTTTCGTTCTGTTCTATTCTGTTCCATTCTGTTCCGTTTCGTTCTGTTCTATTCTGTTACGTTTCGTTCTGTTCTATTCTGTTCCGTTTCGTTCTGTTCTATTCTATTCTGTTACGTTTCGTTCTGTTCTATTCTGTTACGTTTCGTTCTGTTCCATTCTGTTCCGTTTCGTTCTGTTCTATTCTGTTCCGTTTCGTTCTGTTCTATTCTATTCTGTTACGTTTCGTTCTGTTCTATTCTGTTACGTTTCGTTCTGTTCCATTCTGTTACGTTTCGTTCTATTCTATTCTGTTACGTTTCGTTCTGTTCTATTCTGTTACGTTTCGTTCTGTTCTATTCTGTTACGTTTCGTTCTGTTCTATTCTGTTCCGTTTCGTTCTGTTCTATTCTATTCTGTTACGTTTCGTTCTGTTCCATTCTGTTACGTTTCGTTCTGTTCCATTCTGTTCCGTTTCGTTCTGTTCTATTCTATTCTGTTACGTTTCGTTCTGTTCTATTCTGTTATGTTTCGTTCTGTTCCATTCTGTTCCGTTCCGTTCTTTTCCATTCTGTTCCGTTTCGTTCTGTTCTATTCTGTTCTGTTTCGTTCTGATCTATTCTGTTACGTTTCGTCCTATTCTGTCAGTTTTAGTATATTATATTCTATTCTACTAGTTTCAGTCTTTCATTTTGTTTTGTGTCATTTTATTAAGTTTCAGTCTAATTATGTTTTGTTTCGTCCTGTTCTGTCAGTTTTAGTATATTTAATTCTATTAGTTTGTCTGTTTCATTCTATTCTATTACATTTCAGATCCTATTAAAGTTCAATCTATTTAATTGTTTTGTTTCGTTCTATGTAGTTTCATTCTATTAAGTTTCGGTCTATTTAATTGTTTTGTTTCGTTCTATTCTGTTTCCTTCCGTTTTGTTTCCTTCTGTTTTGCTTCGTTCTGTTTAGTTTCACTCTGTTCCGTTTCTTTCTCTTCTATTAAATTTCAGTCTGTTTAATTCTGTTCTGTTCATTCTTTTCTATTAAGTTTCAGTCCATTTAATTCTGTTTGTTTCGTTCTGTTCCATTTACTTCTGTATTGTTTCGTTCTGTTCTATTTCATTTTATTCCATTAAGCTTCAATCTACTTCATTCTGTTCTGTTTTCTTCTGTTTTATTTCATTCTGTTAAATTACAATCTGTTTCGTTGTATTCCATTCTATTCTGTTTCGTTTTGTTCTGTCTAATTCTCTTCCTTCCTACTCTGTCACTGACTCATTGTTTTATCCTGTACACGTGTGTCACTCTTGTATTCTGTTCTACTCTTCTCTTATCTGTTCCAGTTGACTACAGCTCACAACAGCTGACATTTATAAATAATTGTAATTGAAATTTGTATTACAATTGTGTATATCCTACATATGTTTAAGTAAAAAGCACATTTTTCAAAGAAAATTCAGTTTGGGAGGAAATATAGTTACTATCTCCAAAGGATGTGGTAACTTGGATCTGTTTAGTTTATGTAACCGTGTATAAATCTTCTAGAAAAAGTTTCAAGAATTTTAATATTCTAATTCTCCTCCTCCTTCTCCGCAAAGGGTCACGTGACACGAAAGAAGCTGGCAATGAATCACTTGCCAATATCACTCTGTGCCTGGCCTTAGTTGCCACAGCAGCTGATCAATGTATCGCATGATTACACTTAATTAAGCCTATAAGCTGAAGCTGTAACATTGAAAGTTTGCGTATTTTACATTTCTAGTTTTTACATGAAAGTCATGGAAAATTCTGCAATGTCTGAGCTAGTTACCTCATTCTGTGCCTGCTGAAATAGTCTGATTGTTATCATGTTGTATTATCAGTTTCAAACAGTGACATATATGTCATGGAATGTCACTTTAGAAACCAACGAATACACGAAAGCATGCAATATAACTTTCTCATTATGACATACGCTTGCCACACAGTTTGCCTGGTAACAACGGTACCAAAATCGTATACACAAACAGAAAATACACTAAGTTGGCTTTTTTGTATTCAATATAATATTCTCCTTTTGTCCTATATGGTAGAATGATCACTCATCCTTTCCATTACATTCGAATCTCAAACCCGACGAGGATGATACCAACCAGAAACCTTTAGCAAGTCTTCTTCTGGAAGGGCAGTAACCTAATTTCAAAGATCCCTTCTTACAGATTCATGTCACACAAAAACAGGCAATGGCAGTGTTGCTTCAGGTATAGACGTATGAAGCAGAGAAAATACAGTTTTTACACGTTCTGTAACGACTGAGGAAAATCATGTATGTATTTATTCACACTGCAGTGGGTATATAGCCGGTGGCAGTGGTAACTAATTACACTCAATAATGACAATAATAAACTTATTAATTAAAAATACAATTAATAATAATATTAATAATTATTACTAACAATAATAAATAATAATAATAATAATAATAATAATAATAATAATAATAATAACAACAACAGGGAATATACTAAATTAAATTAAATGATCACTTAAAATAACATTTGAAATAAATCTAATTTGTATCTTAAAACTAAGATCGAACTAAAACTCACGAGTATGATATGTTCATATCTGCACAAGTACCTTTCAAATTACACTCATTTCGCTGTCAACTCACTCACTGCAATGGAATTACGACACATTTCACTGATTCTATCCTGATTTCACTAACACTTCAAAAACATTTCACTGTTCAAATACTATGCACTGCCACTATAAACTATAAAGCTTCACTGACGGGAACACGTTTCACTTACACAGCACACTTCACTGACACGACATACTTCTTCACTGATACAACACACTTCACTGACACAACATAATTCTTCACTGATACAACACTTCAATAACAACATATCATTTACATCCTTTAAATACTGTGTATAATTACCGTCTATTAGTAAGGTCCTTAAGCCTATTTCATCGTCCTAACCACATGTTACCCCCGTTCTAGTCGATCATTGAGCGTCACTAACTTCACAGAAATTTAAGATGCTGATATAGGTAAAGGCTTATCACACCTAATGTAATTTAACTCTACACCATGTACCTAAATAAGTGATGATACACTTAAATAATCTGTTACATCAAGGTTAGTATTATAGTTATACAGTTGTAGCTGGTATCATTTGAAAGATAAGCACTGAAAGTTTTACCTACTCTAAAGATGTTAATGTTATGTTTTATTTAATGACGCTCGCAACTCCAGAGGTTATATCAGCGACGACGGATGTGCCGAAATTTTGTCCCGCAGGATACTCTAAAGATACCGAGTGTGAGCTCCATTCGTGGTCAGACAAATGTCCAGCTATAAGCAATCTAGGTCATTCCATACTACTCTTTCAAACATGTTTCTGTCATTTTTCTCGACTTTCATACTCCATAGACAAGTCTATTGTGCTATCAAAAGCGAGTGCGTTATATGACAGTAAAAATGTTTAATAGCCTTCCTGTGGATATAAAAAATCAAATTCAAAACATAAGATTATTTAGGTCAAATTAAAGAAGTGCCTAATTCCTCATGCATTCTGCTCTGTATGTGAATTTGTGGCATTTAACAACGCTGCATGAATATTTCCGTCTTATATTCTTAAGTATCAATACTAGCCCCTTGTGGCCTTACTGGCCTTAGCTCTGCCAGATTAAATAAATAAATTATTAAATTATTGTGTTGTACTAGTAGCCCATATTGTAAAACTCTTCTGTGTATGTATGTATGTATGTATGTATGTATATATATATATATATATATATATATATATATATATATATATATATATTTCAACAAAACCGTAACTATAATTAATTAAGACTTTGTAGTACTATTAAGATTTTTTGGCATGATCCATATTCTAGCTGTGAAGTGATGTACGAATTCCATGGAATGTAAATAAATACAATACAATACTGTACAGTACAACACTCCTGAGGTGCTGATTGGTCCGACCGCCGTAGGCCTACTGTCACACAGGCGGCCCGGGTTCGATTCCCGGTGAGGTATGGGATTTTTCATTGAAAAATGCTAATTTTGAAATCTCTGAGAGTTCATCTTTCCGCTTTTCGCTTCTATCGTTTATTTATGGGCACGCTTTGTAGTTCCCCTCGTATTTTAAACCCAAAGTGTATCATTCATTCACGGACACTGTGTATGGTGGACAAAGTCGCAGCTGAAGTTTTTCTCGGGGTTCTCCCGTTTTCCCCATATTAGGCATCTGGATCATTCCGTCCCATTTCTTCATTTCGTCACCATCATTCCCCGATCGCCGGCTGGCACAGGGACGAAGGGGGTTGCCTGCTCAAAACCTGGGTACGCAGCGAACCTTAGTGTAGTCAGCCGGTGTGGGCTTGGGAATCCACCTAAGTTGAGGGTTAGCGCAACAGATCGTAACAGGTCGCAGTGCTGGGCCGTGCCCCCACCCTCCCGTACATTCCATTCCAATTACTTCGACAGCTGCGGTAATTCGCAATTTCAGCTCATCAATAACCTGTGTTAGGGGCAGCAAAAACACTATCCTTTACTTAATCCCATGAAAAGAAATCGTATGGAGATCGGAGGACGAGGAGATTATTACATGTCACCGACACCTTTTAATGCCAAAAGAAAGGATCCTCTAAATGACGACGCTGGCATTGAATAGTCTATAGGTAATATGGAGATATACCGCTAATTTTGAAATCTCTGAGAGTTCATCTTTCCGCTTTTCGCTTCTATCGTTTATTTATGGGCACGCTTTGTAGTTCCCCTCGTATTTTAAACCCAAAGTGTATCATTCATTCACGGACACTGTGTATATCTTATCTCTCTTTAACCCATTGTAATGATTATTCAGTTCAGATAAAATTTCGCAACATCACCGATAGGCGTCCAAAAGCAAACAACTGTGCTCAGTAGGCCTACCACGTTGTTCTGCATGCCTCCACCGAGCCAATCTGACGTCCTTTCAACTTAGTTCACACCTAATGAAAGAATTTTGTGGAACGAAAATTTGACTGGGTTGCCATGGAAATGCTGACGTCATAGCCTATAAACACTAACCACGCTATAAACAAAATAAGTCCATTTCTGTATACAAGGGGAGTTCACATGTATACATGACATAGGCCTACTTGGAAAATTTTATTATAACCCATTGGGAGTTATAATATTATTTAAAAAATAAAGTTTTTCGGTTGCGCTATGTGCTGTAACATTGACGCGAAACAGAGCGTCCACAATACATGCATAACTATAGAAAGATAAAACAAGTTTGACGTTACTTACATACAGATGGATAAATAACAATAACAGCATATATATATATATATATATATATATATATATATATATATATATATACATACACACACAATATACCAATTAAGTATTAATTGTATGTGGCTCAAAAGCTATTTTAATTGTCCTCTTCCAGTACATTGTTTTAATACATTACTAGGGAGCGGATTTTTATGTGCTAAAAATGTAAATATATTTATTTTTTATGTGCTAAAAAAGTACGAAAATATTTGCTAAAAATAAAAAAATATATTTTTTTAATATGACAAAAATACCTTACTTAGGTTGAAAAAAAAAATGTTACTAGGTAGGCCTACTCATCAACCACACTTGAGTGCTAGTAGTTGGCCAAGAATTGCAGTGAACAACAAAGGTCATCTCCAAATTCTCCATCACAAATGCATACCGATTATCTCTGAACAACGACTTATACTGTGAAAACGATCTTTCCACATCACAGGACGTCAGACGTGCATATTTAAAGAGAAGAATCTCACAAACATACACCGTCAATTTCACCTACAGGCACATCTTTCAATATTTAAGCAACTTTACACTTTTTTTTATATCCACTGTTTTTCCCAAACACATTCTGGAATTTCTCCCTTAGTAATTGTGCTTCTGAACCTGGTAGCGAGTCTAGTTTAATTTCCACGGTACGCACCTTCCTGTTTCAAACAACAGGTTTTTCGATGTTTCGAGTTTTTTTTTATGGTGTCACACAAAAAGTTTAAATTTGGTAATAGGAAAGCCAAATCGTTTTTAAATAACCATCTTTCAGTATATCTTGAAGGATATCGATTGACGAAGCCCGATGACAGGGAATCACAACAAGATGTATTGCCTTACTTGATAGGCATGAGCGAGAGGCGAGAGATTTGTTCAAATTAAATAATATTTATACCCGAGTTCTTATCTGTTGTGTTTCACAAACAAAACGTGGAATGAAATCATCTTCAGCAACAATAAACATTCCTAATTATGTGTTACAAGATCTCTCCTCCTTGTCCATGTTAATTTATTCTCTAATAATAACACTGATATGATGCCTAGCAGTTCTCAAAACTTGAGGCAATACTATTACGAAAATGAATCATGGATACACCACACAGCGCTTAGAAACACGAAGCAACCAAGAATTCTTAAAAAAAGATAACGTACTTCTGAGTGATATAATTGATTTAGTTTTAAAATATTTAAAAGTTCTTGTAAAAATTATTTAATTAAAAAAACTCCAAGATTTATGTGTTTATAATAGATTTCCTGAAAATATGTATTTACATAATTTTTTTGTGAAAATACGTGTTTTTATGTGAAATAAAATTCGGGTTTTAAACTTGAAACTTCATGTTTGGAATTTTTAACTTTGTTAATTGTGTTTTATCACTCGCAAAAAGAATATTTAATTACATAGGAATCCGCCCCTTATATATTACAGTATTGTACTTATTGGAGGTTTGACTGCTATATAGCTTATTTAATTCCGTTCATTACTGTAATATACACTTAAATCTTACAGCAAATTCTATTTATTTATTCTAATTTCATGACCCTAATTCATGTATAGATATTGCATGCAATTATCAGTCTCTCCAAATCCCCTTTCACTTTTTTCATTTTCGCTTCAATTTTTCAACAAATTGTCAAAATCTGGTACTTTTTCTATATTTAATTTTTGTACAGTCATCTGAGTAATATTTCGACGATCTCTGTTGACGAATTCACGATATCTATTACGTATTTTCATTTATACAAACCGGGACAAACCATTCTAACCGCATGTCGTCTCCTTTTGAATTGTTACAATCTCTATATCCTGCAAAGCTTACGCAAAAGATAATCATTCCAGTTTCTATCTTAATGTCATTGAACATTTATGAGATTGTCCAAGTTTAAAATACAATTTTATAAACGCTCATTGTTTCATCAAGTGAGACTAACTTTGACAAGTGGCACTAATACCAGCTTATTCAGACGTTTAAACGAGAATCAATGAAGCTGTTTCACTAATATGTGCCGAATGAAAAGAGCACATCTGATTATTTAAAATTACAAAAAAAAAGTCCAGTTCGGCTTGCTGTACGCTTCTAGAAAATCTGCATAATTTTTGTGTTACACAGAAACATTAATTTTACTGTAAAACAAGTGTGTGTGTTCATACCAAGAAAACAGACACAATTATACTGTATTAAAAGAGAGTAAAAATACATCGCTAGAGTACCATGCAATTAGGCCAAATGCTAAGGAGCAACACTTACATTTTAGTTCAAGAGAGACCGTAGTGCTTCGTCGCACAGCTTACAGTAGTACCTGAGACGTAGAATAAAAATAGCGATGTCAAAGGAAGTGCCTACTTCCTGCATGACACACGTTTATCGATAGCGGATCCCTGAATTTGTCTGAAAAGAATGGAAATAACATTATATAATTATGACCAGTAAATTCAGCACAGACGATATGGAACAGAATGAAATGTATCGAGTGAATTAGACCTCTGCAACAAACTCTGCGGAGGAATTGACAAAATATTCAAACTATGGTTTATTTAACGACGCTCGCAACTGCAGAGGTTATATCAGCGTCACCGGTGTCCCGCCAGTAACACTAGTAAATCTACTGACATGAGCCTGACGCATTTAAGCACACTTTAATGCCATCGACCTGGGCCGGGATCGAACCCGCAACCTCGAGCACAGAGGGCCAGCGCCATACCGACTACGCTACCGAGGCCGACCGGAGGGATTGACCTCGCAATGAGGATCATTTTTGTGAAACAATTCCTGTTCAGTGACGCATCGTTTAGCCGCTACGCGACATCGAAGAAAAGACAGATTTCAGTGATATTTCCAATTATGAAATGAATTATTCATTTATTTCTTCAAGTATCCTTGCGGACAAGGTGGTCAAAGTGTCTATCCCGAACCTGATTAGAGTCATTACACCGTCGCTGCAGTGATTGTCGGACTCTGTCAAACATTTCAGATCTGTGTCGTATTTGATCAAAAGCAGCGAATATTCGCGCAAGTAGTTCTTCTCTGGTGTCAACTGGGATGGCGTACGCGACACTGTTACATGCTGCAAAGAAAAATCTAGGGTCGTTAAGTCGGGTGAACGCTTTGGCCATGCGACAGGTCCCGCTCTCTCCGTAGGTGTTGTTCAGATGTGCTCGTAAAACCAGGTTGAAGGGCGGCGGGTACGCCATCATGCTGGAACCACATGTCCCTGCGCATCGGGAGAAGTACAGTAAACCCTCGAAGAGCAGCGGAAGCGCGTTCCGAAAGACCTTAAGGTAAGTCGCTTCTTTCAAACGGGGCGACAAAATGACAAGCTCTAGTAGATTTCAGCCCATATGTTTATAGAGTAAATCTTTGCTGGTGACAGACCTGACATGTTCGACAAAGTCCCACAGTCACTAGTACGAAGGTGTAAAGAATGTAATAAGATTCAGACATTTTGAACACCTTCTGTAACCTGCAAGGGTACTTGAAGAAATAAGTTAGTAATGAATTTCATAATACTGTAAATGTTACAAGACCCTATCTTCCTTTCGATGTCGCGTAGCTCTTGAACGACGCGTCAGAGAACATGGGTTGTTTCACGAAAAATAATGATCTTTATTCCTCGCTCATCATAGTTTGTCGCAGAGATCCTGACTCACCCTATACATTATGTAACGCATCTAACTTACAAGGAGAGGACACACACTGTATATCACCGAATTAAATCAGATTTTGTGACATGAAAGTACACGAAGTACTGTTTAAAGTCATACCTGGTATGGGTAGCCAATAACCCCTCGTTTTGAAAATATTGGCAATTGTTTATGACATACTTCCGTTAGGTGCCTAATAGGGAAGCATTATACTGTGTAACGGCGTAGCTCATGTGGTTGGATGCTGAGTTGTCATCCAGGCAACTTGAGTTCGAAACCTAATGCCTTCTCATATTTTAAAGCTTGATATTATTATTATTATTATTATTATTATTATTATTATTATTATTATTTTAATTCACTTTCAGTTGTCAGTTCCTATATTCAAAGCCATGTTGAAATATGCGTGGTATGCATCAAAATTGATAAACGAACGAGAACTGTTTGTGAATATGAAGGATATCTGTTTCGCAGCAGAAGTGCGGAAAAATGTGTGTGACTGTGGACAACCCTCTTTTATTTGCTGTGCATGGTGCAGAAAATATGTATGTTTTGTGTGTTTTTATGACATCATAATGAATCGGATACAAAATGAAATGGAATAGCTGCTACACACATAGAACAAACACCAGTGACACATCTTACCTTCCTACGTGAGCAGTATTTCATTGTTTATCCTTTACAATACAGTGTTAGTTAATTAGTAATTTGTTTAAAACATGATGAAGCATTCAATACATTGAGAAATATGATATAGGTATGTAAATAGATAACTGTGATCACAATATTAATCATTATTAAAAGAAAAAAAAAAATATAGGACCAGTTAAGATTCGAACGCAGGTTGTGCCTGGATAACAAATCAGCATCCAACCATATGGGCTACGCTGTTACATAGTCTAATGCTTCCCTATTGAGCACCTAACGGAAGTATGTCACAAACAATAGCCAAAATTTTCAAAACGAGGGGTCATTGGCCACCCATAGCAGGTATGACTTTAAACAATACTTCTTGTACTTTCATCTCACACAATCTTATTTAATTCGGTGATATACAGAGCATGTCCTCTCTTTGTTAGTAGGCCTAATTAAAAACTAAATACTATAGATTAACACACAGAGGATAAGCTTTTTGGTTCATTAATTCTGATTAGGCTGTATTGGATGGAATTTAATTATGTGAGACAAAGTGTGATGATTGTGGTGGTGGTGGTGGTGGTGGTGGTGGTGGTGGTGGTGGTGGTGGTGGTGGTGGTGGTGGTGGTGGTGGTGTGGTGGCGGCGGCGGCGGACGCAGTAGTATAACTGAGATGTTCTCTGGAACAAGAACTTAACTGCAAAATGTTGAATTTGAGATACATAGGTAGTATCAAACAACATTCAAATGTTTCTAGAGGACGCTGTGTTTGTTGCAGGGAAATAATATTTTTTTCAGGAGAAAGATGCGTTATTAAGGATTCAGTAATATTCTGCAAATGGAAAACGACGAAACATACGTTATTATTCCAGAGAACGCCTCAATTTTAGACAGCTTACAAAAAAAAAGGCTGCTTACTGATTCAGTATTTGTTATTGTATCCGTTACCCTAACGAAAATACTAATCATATGTCGCATATGTCTGTATAACCTCACCAACGTATTACTTATTTTATCTTGTATATTTAATTAAGTGCATGGTCAATGAAAAGTACACAACATAGCTTTACTGAGCGCAGCTTGTTTATAGTTGGTCCATGGGTTTTTTTCTTGTATTTTTTCTATATTTGGTTCATTTTGTTGGGGTAATTTAAGTTATTTATTTGGTAGTGATTTAATTTCTTTATCTGCAGTCTCAACCACATAAGCAGCACACACCTTGAAATTGTAAATTATGTTTTATTTAACTACGCTCACAACTGCCGTTGTGCCGAAAATTTGTCCCGCAAGAGTTCTTCCCATGCTAGTAAATCTAATGACATGAGGCTGTCGCATTTAAGCACACTCATCCGACCACAGTTTGAATGTTTTATAACATGGCGACAACTATATTAGCATAATAGCACAAATCGTACCGAACGGTTCTAAAATGTGATTTTATGTACATCGCACTGTTGTTTCTTTCTTAAAAAAAAAAAAAAAAAAAAGAACGGTCCAATAATTCTATGGAAACTGACGGCACACCACACACCTATTTTCTTGCGTTATCCAGTGAAACCTCATTCATGATTCCTGGCTTGTCAGCTCGCCATTATTTGTTATTGCGTGATGCAATGTGGCTAAGCAGATGACACCACACTTCAACGAAGGGGGGGGGGGGATCGATCTGGGATCAATTTCTCCGTTATTAAGTTTTCTAACATCCCATTACAAAAGTGAAGTGTAACGTTATATGATGAATTAACATATGCGGAACTTTTCAGTAGGATGTCACAGCTAATAATGCTAATGTATCCATGACCAAATTGCGCCGAACATTCGCGGAGGCAAACAGCGGCAGTAACGTGGGTGTCTTACCGCCGATCGACCGACGTACATTACGTCAACGTTTGCTGAGACTTTCAGTATTAAAATTAAACCATAAAAATTTATCTGGTGAGTATTAGTGTACTTATAGTGAAAAGAAGACCAGGTTGATGATGATTATAATTCTTTACAGAACGTTTGTCTTTCAACAGGAGGGTTTATTCAAGAGCAACGATGAGATAATATAGCTATAATGTAACAAATACGTATGTGATAATGGCGGGTAAAAATTAAATATTTTAGGGATTCCTACCCTATTGTCGCCTTGTCAACATTAAATTGCACAGAATATGTCCAGATTTCAGTCTCGTTTGGCGAAAACTCATTAAAGCCTTGGTTTTTCTGAACCGACGCATGCGACGTGCGAGGCCCGCCTCGCACAAATCCGGACTACATGAGAGATAGTGAGTAGTTTCTATGGCTGAGAGGTGCTCAGACCTCGCATCTCGCAGTTATAGAAACCACTCTCTCTCTCTCTCTCTCTCTCGTGTAGTCCGAATTTGTGAGAGGCGGTCCTCGCACGTCGCATGCGTCGGTTCAGAAAAATCAGAGCTTTAAGCTCAGGAGTTCTTAACCTTTTTACTCCCCAAGACCCAAAAACCAGCCGGTCATAAACTTTCGCGAAGGGTTTGTTTTGAAATTAGACAGTGCTAGTGTAACAATATCGTATAAATAAGCGTAGAAATTTATTATTAGACTCATTATTATTATTATTATTATTATTATTATTATTATTATTATTATTATTATTATTATTATTATTACGTGGAAGCAGACGTTATCGTGTTTTCATTACTTAAGCATACTTATGGCTTTTAAGGAATCCGCAGGTTCAGTCTCGCCCTCGCATAAGTCCGCCATCGGTCCTATCCCGAGAAAGATTAATCCAGTCTCTACCATCATACCTCACCTCCTTCAAATCCATTTTAATACTATTCTTCCATCTACTGCACGTCTCGGCCTCCCCAAAGGTCAATAATAATATGAGATACAGCTATAATGTAACAAATACATATGTGATAATGGCAGGTAAAAATTAAAATACTTTAGGGATTTCGTGTTTTCATTATTGTTCGTAAATCATAGTTCTGAAAAGGATTATATCTTAAATTAAATTCTAATTTAAGTAACATTTTCATTTTTTTTTTTTTTTGGAATGGGTAGTAACCCAAAGATTAAGAATGCTCTGAGTTAACTGAATGAATTACAACAGACGTTGGTACTGTGGATTTTATATTTTTGAGTAGGAGATCGTCGTTTATTACATATTCCTTTAAGTCGGTATATCATTACTGCAATGTTTATATAATCAAAAGACTTATTGGTCTTAGGCGTTCTTGTGATAGATAAGTGGTGGTGTCCGTTATGATTGAGATGTTTAGTTGTTGACTGTTACTTGATTTCATTTATATGACCGAAAAGCGTTCAGCCCGCTACTGGACTTGGCAGACGCGTCTCTGTTGTTCTAAATTTTAGAAATGTTCTTAATTTAAATTGAATATACGATTATTTGGACCGAAATTATGAACTACATACCCTGAGTAATTACAGCTGTTAACACACACTATGATTGTACTTTGTAATACCGGTACAGTTCCAGAAGGCGTATGTCACCTCGTTTCAAATTGAGGACTTCGGTCTTTATATTAAAGTGTTCATGTTATACATGTACCCAGCATTTTCAGTGGGTTTTATGACGCTTTATCAACTGCTACGGTTAGGCCTATCTAACGTCTGAATGAGATGAAGGTTATAATGCCACGAAATGAGTCCAGGCTTCAGCGCCGAAAGTTACCCAGTATTTGCGCTTAATTGGTTGAGGGAAAACCCTGGAAAAACCTCAACAAGATAATTTGTTCCAACCAGGATTTGAAACTGGGTCCGCTCGTTTCACGGTCAGGCATGCTAACCGTTATGCCACAGCGGTGGACTTATACCCAGCATTAAATTAATAAGAATATCTTTGAAGACTGTCCAAGAAACTTCATATTCATAATTTCAAACGTGACTCACAAGCTGTAATTGCAAAATATTCCATAATTAAATTACAATTGTTTCTCTAATGTAATTATTATTAAAATCGAGATACACGGAAAGAAGATTTCGCTTAGTAACTCTATCAAGAATGACAACAGAATGCCCCTGAAAGTGTACGGAGATGAATAAGACGAATATGACGATGATGGATGGCGATGAGAGTGGCTATAATGAATACGATGATACTGACGATAATTTTATGCTGATACTGAATGACGATAATGCAGAATACAATAAGGATGATGGCGGTTACAAGGATGATAATGCCAAATATGACGACATGATGAAAATTTGTATGGCCATCCTGTCCCATTATCTTCTGGTCTTGTTGTCTCATAAGTAGTGCCATCTTGGTATCACTTGTGAGATTCAGACCTGTCTTCGGAGAGTTGACTAAACAACAACAATGTATTTTTTATTAAACACACAGTATAGTCATTGAATAATTTCAAGGGAAAAATTGTTCCGCGGTCAGGTATCGAACTGTAACCGACACCGGCCCGGCTCCGGAACAATTTTTCCCTTGAAATTATTCAAGTCAGTTTACAGGGAGCTATACCTGAAAGCCAGATCTGCATAAAACACGTCACTGTTCGTTAACAGAAAACCACAAATCAAGTCACAGAGAGTTTATGTGCTCTCAGTTTTAGGTTCTGGCGTCTTGTCAGCCCACTTGAGGTATGTGGATATAAATGGGAAAAATGAGCCGGTGTCAGTTACAGTTTCTGGGTAGCTCAGTCGGTAGAGCGTTGACGCGCTCAACCGAAGTTCCCGGGTTCGATACCCGGCCATGCAACAATGTTTCCCTTGAAATTATTCACGTCAGCTTTACAAGGAGCTATACCTGAAAGCCACATTGCAAGTATAGTCATTATTTAGATTTCTATCAGAATTTTGTATAATTGTGTACATTATTTGTCACGAAAGAGGGGAGGGGGGAAGAAACACAGGAAATTTAAGAATAATCTTTGCTATATAAAATATGACGATGATTCAAAATACACTGACGTTGATAATGATGATGAAAACGTCAACGAACTCAATTTGTTCTTCCTTCTAATCTGTGTTTAGCTACGCTATTTAATCAAATATGTCTCTACTAGTGTATATATTTAGAATATAGGCCTACATATGAATAATAAAACTATTTATATATTTTGCAGCTAGCTACTCGTTCTATTGAGCCGTCATTTGGATTGTTGTTCGGAGACAAACTCAGGGACATGGGAATTGCAACTACAGGAGCATCAGTGATTATGAGCACTCTGGATGCTACAATTAACTTCTCAGGTATGTCAGTATATAGTAATGAAATAATCTGCCAGCTGTTATGTTTATAAATTATATCATATTATACTTATTCTGTAGTATTTGCTGTTCAAACAAATATAACAGATGTTAATAAATTTCTGAAGTAGTTTTTCTCTGTTTTCGGACCATGGAAATAATGTCCAAAAAGTCATACAAATAAATATTTTTGTGTTACAGAGCAAATAAAGTTCCATATTCAAATAGTATGACAAGCAAAGTCAACAACAGATTTTTTCCACTCCCACTGCCGTAAGTATGCTGTTATTAGCTTGTTTTTAGGGAAATAAATTGATTTTACTGTGATAGTGTTGGTTGCTATTGACGACGGGACGTAAGTCATATTGCTTCTCTAGGGAAGTACCCAAGTGAAAATAGTAACACAGCAACAAATAAAAGAATACTCAAAACTCCATGACCCTCCCAACAGATCTAATATTTTTATTGCGTAAATGTGGGAGTGGAAAAAAAAACATTATATGCAATTCGTGAGTTAAGTAGAATTTACTACTCTGGACTACTTAATTGCAGTCCTCGGGAGCAAACTCGTCCTCGATTAGTAAAAATTACTTCGCTCCCTTAACATACGTATAAATAACTATTATTTGCTACATTACAAAAAGTATAGTGAGGATCACGTAAGGGTAGTTCCTAAAAGACTAATTTGGCCGTCTGTTCGGCGTTTCCAACTAATATCAGATATCACCAGATATCACAACGCCATGTACAATAATAATATGCTATTAACAATAACGATGTATTGTTTATTTATTTACTACATCTCATCTTTATGTTGGGAGGTCTTTTCTAAATAGTTCAATAATTTGTGAAAGAGTAGGCGCGTATATTTTCCTCCTGGATCTCTCGCACATTATATTGGAAATTAGTAGATTAATATGATCTAATATTAAAATGTATTTTGTCTGACAACATGAAATTCATTGCTTTGACCTAAAAATGTATTTTGTTTGATCACGTGAAATGATTAGTACAAACTCCGAAAACCGAATGCCAATTTGAAATGTATGCTTAAGAATACTTATTTAATCCTAATAATTTTGCTATTCTAGTTATAATTGCTGTCTCCGTGCCCATTTTCTATCGATCATCTAAGTGCATATATTAAGTACATCATATGAATGCGTTATTTATGAAAGGCCTAAGTCGCTAATTTTGTGAAAATGAGTTTGTAATGTAATACTGCTCTTTGGGTGTAGATACATCGATTCAGATATGAAGAGGACTAAGTTTCACACTCTATAATGCTTAATAGAATTTATGATACAATTTTTATTTCAGCCTTAATTTCAAAATTTCGGCCAGTAAGCAGTTTTTCTTAAACTGCTAACAACTTAGTATTCAAGACTTAGGCCCATTCATATGTGAAATATTTATTTACACTTGTCCGACTATAATCTTGAATTGTTAACCGCAAAGCAACTGATATTGATATTAATTAATTATTTTTTGTATCCATGTTGAATCTTTCGTACACTACTTTTAACACTTGAATATATATATAATTGATTGAATTAAGATGGCGCCGAGACACAGAAGGCTCTGAGGATGGTGTCAAGTAGCACCGAAACAGCTGTAAGCCACACATGCTTACATAATTAACACGAGTAAGATCGCCATTTAATCATTTGTAATTATTAGTATGTTCGAATTTCACTAGCTTCCAGTAATGGGTTCAGAAATCTAGAATAATTTGAATTTTTAGAATTTGCACTGCCGACAGCAGTTGTTCCTGCTGCCAACATAACAGTTAGAAAATCACTACCAGTTGTAGTATTTCTCAGTACCGAATTCGAAACGAAGTTGGCAAAAGAAGATTCAACCTTCAAATTAGATAATCATCATAATCCACTTGTAGCATGAAAATAGCAAGACAGTATAAACTTCGCCTTATTTCATATGAAAAGCTAATCGCAAGATGTGCTAAAATCCTTAAGTGCTTAAAGCATGAAGAGATGGAACTGGAGGGCAGCGAATGTTTTCATAATAAGGTATAATAGACACGACAAGCCTGCTCCTGCAGAGCGAACATCGGCTAATATCGAACTTCGACATAATCGACAAACTTGATCTGAACATAGCGCCTGTAATGCACGACGCTAATATCTATATCATTCCGTCAACATTTCTCCAGTCGGTCATCACTCCATAGCATTCCCCAAACGACGGCGACGGCTGGTGACGCAGGGAGGGGACTGGTTTAGGACGAGTGGAGTTGCCTGCTCGAACCCTGGTAGTGAGGAAATATTTTTGTGATGATATAGTAGAAGCAAATTTAATTGTTCCACATTTGGATGTAGTTTCTGTTAAAATACATAGGTGTCACGGTTTTTTTGAAGGGCAGTGTATTTGAAAAACATGGAAGTTTGAAAAAAAAAAAACAATAACAACAGCAGCAAGACTTCTGGTGCTGACAGTAAGCCCTTTAGTTTATCAGGATTAATGGCTAGAGTTTGATTACGTCCTTTGTGAAATGAAATTGCAAAAATACAAGTGGTGAAAAATGGCAGTCAGAGAAAAACTGTAGTACAGTTGTTATTTCCATTTCTCTGTATAAATGTAAGAACAGCAGCGTGTGAACGGAATTATTTATATCTTGTATAGTCTGTAACAAAAATATTCCTAATTGTATTTAAAATATATGAATTCTGTGTTTACAGGTTTGTTTGTGGGTCCTATCATTCGGAAATATTCATATCGCAAAGTGGCATTCGTTGGATCTTTGTTCAGCGCTTTGGGCCTCATATGCACATTCCCTGCTGAGAGTATGACACATATTCTTGCAACCTACAGTATTATAGGAGGTTCGTATACATAAATATGTTTATCTATTTATATTTATATATAATTTGAACTGGCAATGGGAAGTACGATAAAACCTGAAAATCATTAGGTATGTGTTATCACCGAAAGGGTTTAATCCCACAATTTGGGAAAAAATAATAGTTTCCAATGAAAAGTTAATTTTCTTATTTTCCGAAAACCATCTGTTGTCAGTTTTGAGAACTAAGTTAATTGCTTTTCAGAATGGTTCAAAGAAGACAAAACACATTCCAATAAACATTTGCCCTTTTCGTACTACAAGAAACTCTCACCAGTCGGGGAGTAATATCAAGTTGAGAGAAATTCGGGTATGAAAACACTGTACAATTTTCCTGAAGGGAAAGAGACATATTATCAAAAGTTTTTATCATTACTGACCGTGGCTGTCCTACATTTATGACGTTAACACCTCATTGAATCAAAATGTAAGACTGAAGCAGGTCTAAGGCACAGTTCTAATTTAAGGTCTATGATTATATAATGATTTTATAAAAAGGAATCCTAAACTAAATTTATTAAACAGTAAATTATTAAAAAAAAACAAGTCCTTGAATTGTTTTTTAAATTATAATTCATGTAAATTCTTATCCTTTATTTATTTTTTGTCACTTTTACAATGTTGTATTCTTAACTTAGTTGATCCTACAATCCAGTTTGAGAGGGATGCCCTGCAGGCACAACACGTTGATGAGGAGAAGAAAGCCATTTATGAGTCCTGCATCCCATACCTACGTTAGTGAGAAATATAACCTTCCCACTAGTCAGTGGAGTGTTTCTGGTCTTTTGTTTGGTGCACGTGGCACACTTCCTAAATTCACATGGAATATTTTAAAAGCACTCGGTCTCCGATTTTTTGAAATTCAAAAAATGTTATTGAATATTCTTAAGGATTCAATCCAAATATTACATTACCATTTATATTTTGGCCATTGATGATTCTATTGGGTTTGCATTTCTCTGGATGTTTTACTAAACAATTCCTGTATTTAATCTTTTTGTCTTTCTAAATTATTCTCTGGCACTATGGAGAAAAATGAAATGTTTCCCATATAAACGAAAACTATTAAGTAACTTTTTTAAATCTCCATAAAATTATATAATTCTGGCATAATTATAAAAATTCATATTTAAAGCAATCATACCCATAGAATTTGAAGAGTATCATTTTTGCATTACCTTAAAGTGTTCATTTTCATTAATTCAGAAAATTATTAATTTCCGAGATCATAATATGCTGCAAAAATAATGTTCAGTATATTATCATACTGAGAATGAAAATAGGAATGTGTTTTTCAATATTATTGTGTTTGTGTTGTTCCAGGGCTGGGAGTAGGTTTTGCTTGGTCATCCACATTTGTAGCTCTGAATCATTACTTCAACAAGAAACGTGGTCAAGCCATTGGGTTATCCATGGTTGGCACAGCATTAGGCATGATGGCTATGCCACAGGCAGTACAATTGTTACTGGAGGCATACAACTTTCGGGGGTCTGTCCTCATTCTCGGTGGGGTAGCCCTTAATGCACTTGTAGGTGCAATGTTACTACAACCCATAAAGTGGCATCTTCGGCCAGAGAAACCCGAGAAAAAAGAAGACAGACCACTAGAAATCAAGGTTAGTAAGAGAATACTGTTTCCTTCTATTTCAAAATTAAATTAATGCCGAAACAGCTTCCTTCTGCCGTACAGGTTGGGAGTTTTAAGGTAGGACTGGAAACCAATCCAAGTAAAAAAACTTGACTCATTTCTTTCGAAGCACTGTGTAAACCTAGCTGATGATCTTCTTAAACATTGAAACGAGTTTTGACCCAAAATGACAAAAAAGAAACAGAAGATCATGGAAAAGACAAAAAGGAGAAGGACGACTAAGATGGAAATAAAAGAGAAGAATAGAAGGGGGAAGAAAAAGAAGTATGTATGTATTTAGCCCATTGTTCCAATGCTGCAGCATAGGTACTGCTTAAATTTAGCTTGCAAGCATTTTCTTTTCTCATATAATGATTCAGAGTATTGAATTCCTAAAATAATGTTCAATCAATGCAGTGATTTGTCAATTGCCTTCATTTCAACCACAACTTCGATATATAACTCACTTAAATTTTAAAAAGGATAAATACCAAGTGCCAGATTTAAGATTCAGCAAAAATGAACTGCGACAGAAGTATATTGACAGCTGGACATTGTTGTTTAGTCAGCTGTCCGAAGACAGGTCTGAACCTCACAAGTGATACCAAGAAGGCACCACTTATAAGGCAACTAGGTCAGGAGATAATGGAGTAGGGTGGCCAGTTCCTTTCCCCCTCCATTGCATACATCGCTGACTAGCTACATATTATACTAGTCCGACTTCAGATGCATACAAACAATTGTTCTTCCTCTGACACATATCGTCAAGTGAGATGCACTGCCTGATAATAGATGTACATATCGGCCAGAACCTCAATCAGTGGATAAGCTGGACTTAACAACCAAGTATTACAATTCCGGATAAAATTAACATAAGGTATTTCTAGTAAATGTGACAATCGTAACAAAGGAATTTTTCAGTCTTCATACACAACCAAAATATTCAATTTTGCTGCTTTATCAACTGAAATTACTCAAGTTTCGAAAATAAGTGAAGTGCAAATCTTCCCAATAGTAATGTCAACAACAGATGCAATAACATACATTCTTCATGAGGATCTTAAATGCTTTGGCATTAGTAACAACATGTTTTATGACATTGCAGAAGGATATGGTTGAGTACATCAACCGAAAACTCTTCAGAAAGCAAACGAAACAAATATAATCCACAAAACTTCATTTTAGTCTACTGAAAACCGTGAAGACAGTAGTAAGAGATGATGTTGTAAATGCAGAATTTAATTTGTATTACTGATATCTAAACTCCTCTTCATTTTCCTACCCTTGACAACCTAAACAATACTTTATCCTTAGCAATGGATTAAAACACTTCTAATAATTCATTGCTACAAGTTTTAAATCACTCTCTCTTTGACAACCAACACATTATCAATAATAAAATTAATACATTTATTCATTTATCACTTCTTCACAACCAACACACCAAGAGTAGACCTACAATTTAAAGTTAAAATTTTCATTTATACTCTGATTTAGATATCAGTAATGGATAAAATAATGCGTAGCACACGAGAGTAAACAGTTTTTATGGACTTGTGGAAATTATCGCCCTCAACTTCACCTAGGGCGCTAAATTTTCACTCATTAAT